>NW_024082249.1:0-270264 GCF_003009895.1 Hyaena hyaena | reverse complement strand
AATGTAAAATGGCATATTAGTATTTTTAAAATATACACATTTTAGGTACATATGTAGAAGCCCATGTATTTGAAAATGATTCTTGTCCAAATAGAGAAAAAACTTCAGAATCTTTCTGTATAATTAAGTTTCAGTCACATAAATACTTCCTGGATTCCAAAAAAAAAAAAAAAAATGAAGCAGAAGTGTTAGACATTTAGAAAGACAAACTAACTTATCCATAAAGGATTTCTTCCTCCATAAAGAGGAAAAAAACTCTGATAGTCTGATACTTCTCCATGATATCCAGTGGAAACAATGTCTACACAATCACCACATAGAAGAAAGTTATGACTCAAGAAATTTTTGCCCAAAAATCTATCATGTAAGTACAAAGGCAACAACATATGTTTTCTTTCTTCCTTTTTTTTCTTTTTTTAAAGATGTGTCTGGAGTCTTGGAAACCGGACTACCCTACGTTCTCCTACAAGTGGACCTTGAGAGCTGGTTTGAAGGTTCCAGCAGGGCACACAGCGACTTGTATACCCTTGACTGAAATACGGTCCTCCTTTATCGGGGAGTGTCAGCCTCCTCCACCTACGATGCAGCTTTGGAAGGGACTCACATGGAGCATTGAGGGAGGAAGGGGACACCTGCTTCGCCAGCCAGATCAGCTGAATCAACCCTGGCAATCAATGAGGTGACAGATGTCGCAGCCATATCACCCTGACATCCACATACTTTTCACAAATACAAACACAGAGAGAAAATGCCATAAATGAGACCTTCTTAAAATGCAATACCTAATTATACAACCAAGGAGTGACTCAAACATGGTCACAGGAATGAAGACACTCTAGTAACCATACTGATGATGAGCATCCATTCAATGGAAATTACATTAAGGGAAATAAGACAACTTCATTATTAAGGTTGTAAGTCAGAATATAGATGATGTGCACCATGAACATATAAAAACAGTCTAATAATCATGTATCATGGCAAGTAATAGATACATAAATCTAAAGTACAGAAATATAGTTCTAAAATAAGCCCAGATTTTTAATTTTTTGTCCAAATTTTTAATTTCAAGAGAACATTTTAATGCGAAAATCTGAAGCCAGTGGCCTATGGATGGCATGGATGTTGCCAAAGGACAGCAGATACAAAGTTAAATTCATTATTTTCCTGAAATATAATACAGTGCAATTTCAATTTTACAAAATTACATCCATCTACATATAAATACATATCTCTACCCTCTTATCTCTCTATCCTCTCTGATTACATACACACACACACACACACACACACACACAAGTATCAAAGATATTTACCATATACTGATTGGTTATTTCTAGGTGATGAGATTTGGGGGACTTTTTTTTCCCCCTTAACTGTATTCTTTGAAATTTTTATAATAAACACTGTATATAACAACTTTCTTTTCTTTGTGTTCTCATAAAGCACTAAAAATATGTAAAGATGCTTGAAAGTATCAATTATTGATTCATATAATTAAACCACCTACATATATCAACAGACACAAGACCTCAATGTTATACACAGTTAGTATAGAATTAGTATGATAGGTGCTCTGAAAAGTGCTGAAGGAAGACTCCTTTAACATACCGTAAATCAGACACCCACATTCAACATACAGCTTCAAGGTCAATAACTTAAAACTGCTATGTGAAATAGCTGATACATAAATTTCCATTAAACCTTTTCTTTAAACTACTGGCTTCAGTAACCTAACCTAATTGATGTAGAGTGCAATCTTTTTCTCTACTTACTGTGAATGAAATCAGCACTAAAAGAAACGAAAATATTCATTTCTACCAAATTTAATGCAAGAGATACTTAGAGTTTGAATCTTTAGAAAATGATATTATGTTGTAAGCATTTTATAGAAGCATCGCAAAATCGTCTCTCTTTGTTCATTCATTTATGCAGAAATCAATTGTTTCATATGTATAATGTACAACATATTTGTCATGAGGAACATTGTGATAGAATGTATGAGAGATAATGCTAAAAAATTATTCAACAGCACTACTAGATCTTGGCAATGTCTATAATTCTTTAAAAATTTTTTTTAAGTTTATTTATTTACTTTGAGAGAGACAGAGCAAACCAGCATGGGAGGAACAGAGAGAGAGCTAGAGAGAGAATCCCAAGCAGGCTCCATGCTGTCAGCACAGAGCTCCATGTGGGGCTTGAAATCAGGAGCCGTGAGATCATGACCGGAAGTGAAACCAAGAGTTGGACGCTTACCCAACTGAGCCACCCGATGCCCCAATAATGTCTAGAATTTTACGAGAGATATTTAAAGAGCTGCTCATGTTTTCCTTTTAGCTATGTCCTTGTGTAATATGTGGGCTTATTTCTGGGACATGTTTTTAAGAATATCAGAAAGAGGCAGTAGGCTGGAGACACAGCTACATTCTGACAAAGAAGAGCTATGGGGAAGGGAAAAGTGGTGTGGTCTAAGACGTTAAACTTGTAGTCAGGTGGTTTGATCTCTGGTTCTCAGTAGCTCAGTTACTAGCGAGTTCTGTCACTTTAGTGAGGGCTATCATGTGTTCAGTTCATTACAGTGGATTGAAACTGTGAACTTCTGTGCACACGTTAATTCCTCTTTATTCAGACGTAAGATTAGAGAGTAAGACAAGCATTCTGGACCTGCAGAACCTATCCAGTGAAATGAGAGGTGGTTGACAGTTAGTCCCGAAGCATTGAGGATGTTATGAGACATGGAATAGACTACATGGAAAGAAATATGAGATAAAAATCCTACTAGAACCCCCATCTTTCCAATTACATTAACAAGAAGGTGATCTACAGGGTATGAGGTGTGGGCAGATACTTCAGTCATGAGTATCTCTTAACAAAAAGCAAATGATAGTATTTCACTTTCTTTCACTGGGTTGCCAAAGAAGTGAATTGGACCAATATATTTAAATACAATCAAAAAGCCTATGAACTGAATATATAAAGGAGTATTAAATTAGCCCCACATAATTTCACCATGATTGGAACAATTACATATTACCTTCAAAGAGCATTCAATATACATCAGCAAATACTACAGCCACCCCGTCTTCAGATACTAAGAATAATTACGTGGACTACAATTCAATTTACTGTCATAGTGTCAGAAGAACAAAAATCAATTCCTGTATCTTCTGTTGATTATATCAGATTGCTGGCTCAACTCTCATTATGCATATCTTTTGCACCTACCTTCAGTTCTGCAAGGATTTTTACCTACTTGGTCTGTTTGCAGCATGGTCCATCCCCCCAGCAATCTCTTGTCTATGACTTGTTATAGGCATGATTTATTTTATCAATTTTTCACAAAAGTTTTGTGAAGTGACTCCCACAACTGCAAGATTACTTAGGAGAATGTGAGGTCAGATTATTGTACATAAAATATGGAATTCTGGCAATATTTCTGTTATGAAACAGTTCATGTTGATATATTTATTAACTGAAGTAGAACATATTTTCCTTCTGAATATAGTGCACTTTTATCTGCCTCTGACAGAAACCTCTAAACCTTTGTAAGAAGGATCCTGGGAGACTATTCCCAGGCTTGGTCAGAACTAAGAGGCTAGAGATAGAGAGTGGGGAGCAGTTTTGAGTGAATTGTTTTAGTATATGTGCTGCCGAAGCGAGCACTTGAGTGAATTGTTAACATCTTTTATAAATACAAGTGAGTGGTCCTCCTTAGATGGTGCCCACTAAAGAGATGCATCATCAACTTATGAGGCATCATCAATGGCTCCAAATATCTAGCAAAATATGTGTGATTGAAAACAAGATTTAAAATGTGTATGAATGTATAAATGTCTATTTAAATGCACAAAATCAACACTAAAATAATGCTAATTATCTGTAGCCCAAAGGAGATTTGGGTTGAAGTACAGTTTCTGCCTCCAAATAGCCACTCTAAGTTCTGGGCTTTACTCTGTGTAAGCAGTTAAACAAGTGGAGCCTAGGTGGCTTAGTAGGTTAAGCATCTGACTCTTGATTTTGACTCAGGTCATGATCTCATAGTTTGTGGGACAGTCCCACGTGGTATCTGAGAGCACAGTGCCTGCTTGGGATTCTCTCGCTCTCCTCTCTCTGTCCACCTCCTTTTCAAAATAAATAAGCATTTTTAAAAAAAAGAAAGTTAAACAAGGTGTCTCTCAAAGTGCCTTTCAACTAAGGCTCTGAGGTCCTAGAGCCACAGGCAAATAGGAAGCAATTGCTACGTGTGGGTCAGAAGACTCTGCCTTATTTGATATTCATAAAAAAAAAAAAAAGTGGGCACTATGAAAAAGTTTGAAAATCCAGTATAGGTAGCTAGTTATATAGCTATTACTGTTACCATTTCAATAGATACTTAATCATCCTTGTTGATACATTGTAACTAGCTCTAAGACTGAAGGGAAATTCATAGACCCTTTGCAGAGGGTGTAAGAATCCCTAGCGACACTGTGCATTTCATCTGTGCAAAGTGAATAAATCACAGGTCTTGCATACATTTTTTCATGTATGGTCTCGCATACATATATTTTTCAAATGTACATGATTGTGATGGCTAAAACATGTGATCATTTTACAGTGTTACTAAATACCCTGTAATTCTTGGTATGGTGTATTTTTTTTTTTTTTTAATCAGCTGGAAAGAACCAACAAGAATGGTGTGGAGGGCCTCAGAATGTTCTAATAATCAAAAAAGACTACCATAATGTGAAAGGATGGAAATTTCTACACAGGAACTACTCAGGAACTCTACACATACTATCCCAGTCAGCTTAGGTTGCCCTAACAAAATATCATAGACTTGGTGGCTTAAATAACAAAATAACATTTTTCACAAGTGGAAGAACAAGGTCAATGTTCTGGCTGATTTGGTTTTAGGTGGGGATTCTCTTCTTGGCTTATGCATGGTCACCTTCTCACTATGTCCTCACATGGCAGAGACAGAAAGTTCTCCTGTACCTCCACCCCCTCTTATAAAGACAATGATCTCCTGGATTAGGGCACCACCTTTATGACCTCATTGACCTTAATCATCTCCATCTCCAAATACAGTCACATTGGGGTTAAGGCTTCAACATATGAATTTCGGGAAGACACAATTCAGTTCATAGCACACACAGATAGTTCCTTTATTAAGTCCGGATCTGTAAAACAGTCCTAGATTTATTACCTTTGAAAATTCATGTCATTCTCTAGTACTATCTAAAATTGCCATTCAAACTTTCTAATATAGAAGGACTTTTTGGAAAATCCACACAGTTCTCTCCTTCAGCCTCTTTCTTGGCAGGGAGAGGGAACCCTGAGAAACATTAGGCCATTTATCATTTCAAAAGGATTATAGAAAAATTTACTCAGGAGCAACTTTAAAAATTTAAAACTCAGTTGAGAATTCTCATATACCAACATTTATAGAAAAGCTGGATGTTTTTTTTCCTACCAGCTGGTAACCAGTTTGCCAATATTCTCATTTCTAAAGTAACTGTCACTAATCCAAAACTATGCAGTCTGGTATTTCAAGTGACAGGTATTAATGTACTTTTAATCAGTCACTTTTTTTCATGTTAATATTATTTTAATGTCAAAGAATGAAACCTTTCTCCAGTCTTTTTTTCTTTTTTCCCCCAACTTCTTATCTCTTTTGTTTTATTTTTATAAATATCCCAGATAACAATAATGAAAAAACATTATTAGACATTCTATGTTTTAATGCTACTAACATTCATTGGAACATGAATTCTCCTCAAATATCAGAGATTGTCTTGTTGTCCATAATTAGCAGAGAGCAATATTCTGTAGCCTCCAATATTGTAGAACAGTTTTCACAAATAAGTGACATTCTGAACAAAAAGGCCTTCTGTTTTTTAAAGAATTTTGTAGAACTGTCTTGTGTCTAGCATACTATTGCAATTATCAAAATATGTCTCCAACAGGATCAGCACAGAAAATATAGCAATTGAGAAAATTAATTTCACTGTTAACCATTTAAAGTTATGCTAGTAAAGAGAAACACTGAGAAATTTAACCTAACCAAAGTTTTTGATAATGCTACTACTTGTAATAGCAAATCTAGTAGCCAATATTACTTATCTATCTAAAGGGATTGATAACTACATCTAAAATGAAATTTTATATATATACATATATATATATTTATTATCGGAATTTTGGGATTGCATTACAAAAAACCTAAGGGAGTACAGGTAAAAAGGCCATATTATTTTTGGCAAATATTTTTTAAACTTAGAAACGGTGAAATAATTTACAGTTAAGTCTTGACACTGTCCCTACTTATTTATGTGTTGCAAAAAAAAGGCCTCACCAAAATTTTTGCATCTTTCACGATAAAAGCTTTTTTCTAAATAATTTATAACAAGGTTTATAGTATTTTAGTTTTTCTCACTCCCAAAGTTTATAGTATGGGTCTTAGGGGAAAATTAATATATGAAAAAAAGAATGGAAATTAGGAGAAAATATCACTCTAAAGCAAATTGATTCATTTTTTAATGTTTTTTTTTTTATAATTTCTGAGAGAGAGAGAGAGAGAGAGAGACAGTGTGAGCAGGAGACAGTCAGAGAGAGAGGGAGATACAGAATCTGAAACAGGCTCCAGGCTCTGAGCTGGCTATCAGCACAGAGCCCAATGCGGGGCTCGAACCCATGAACCATTGAGATTATGACCTAAGCCAAAGTCAGACGCTTAACTGACTGAGCCACCCAGGCACCCCTAAAGCAAATTGATTTAAAAAAAAACAACAACATAAAAATCTATGCTTATTTGATCTGTGGAAAACATACTCTACAAACCCAATAAAGCATGGAAAGAGGCAATGATAATTAGTAAAGTATAAATAAATGGATATACTTGAAGTGCTAAAATGATGGGAAAAAATGTCCCTTTCTTCAGCTGCCCCTCTTGAAGAGGTATTTTCAGTAAGCTTTAACAAACATATAATATTGAATTAGATGTCCACGTATCCTTTCCATGAATTCATTTGCTCTGTCCTTGCCACCTATAATTGGATTTTTTGTGGTTGATCTTTTTTTTATGTTTATTGATTTATTTTGTGTGAGAGAGATCCTAAGCAGGCTCGCACTGACAGCGCAGAGCCCCAAGTGGGGTTTGAGCCAGTGAACCATTAGATCATGACCTGAGCCAAACTCAAGAGACAGATGCTTAACTGAGTCACCCAGGTGCCCCTCATCCTTTACTTTAAAATAAGCAAATATTTAATCACACATTTATGATAACTGGCTAATGCGTGTAGCTAACACATATGATATTCCAAGTTCTCAGACTGGCACATAATATACATAACACATTGAGTCCTTACAACAACTCACTGAATTATATAGAAGCTAAAGTTCAGAAACATCAAGTAGGTTGCCAGGCATCACCAAAAATCCCAGAGATAGAAAAACAGTTCTATATGACTTTAAAATCTGTGCTTTTCCACTTCCACACTACAATTTAGATATCTTATTTTTTTAAAACCTCAAAAAATTACATTTGGTTGAATTGTTTCCCTGAAGTTTCTTCTCAGGCCTTCTGTAACAGTTAGTCACTGGTCCCAGCTTCTATGCTCAATAGTGGGGAGTAATCCTTTCTACTTTTTATTTTATTTATTATTATTTGTTTTGAGAGAGATAGAGAGAGCATGAGCGGAGGAGGAACAGAGAGAGGAAGAGAGAGAATCCCAAGTAGGCTCTGTGTTCAGCACAAAGCCCAATAGGAGCTCCATCCCACAACCGTGAGTTCATGATCTAAGCTGAAATCAACAGCCTGATGCTTTGCTTAACTGACTGAGCCACCCAAAGTGCCCTGGAGCAATCCTTTTTAAAGTAATCCTTTTAAATAAGCAGAAATCTGATCCAATCACTCTCCTGCTCTACTAAGGCTTCTCATTACACTTAGAACTAAATTTGAAGTCCTTATCTACACCCTGCTTTTGACACAGCCATCTCTTCTACTTCATTTTCCCCATCACATTCCACCCCAATCACACTGGCTTTCTTGGTATCCCATGAATACACCAATATGCTCCCAAATCATACTATGCACCTGCTGTTTTATGCATCTGGAATGACTTTCCCCTATTCTGTCATGCTGTATGTCTTAGTCTGTTTTAATTTCCTTTATAACACCTTTTTAAATATGATTTTTTTCTTTTATTTATCATACCTCCCACCCTTTAAATCAACTCTATTTCTCTTTCTCTCTTCCTCTATTGAGTTAATCTCTCTATTCTGGGAATTAGGCATTGGCTGGTACATGATAGACATTCGATACGTGTTTATGTTAGAGCTGCTTTGTATTTTGCAAGGCTAGTTTCTTTGGCTTTATCAGTCCTAGAAAAGATGTCACAGTTGTAGATTCTCCTTAACAGCAAAAAAAGAAGTGGCAGATCATATGCATGCCAATCCAATTTATTCATAAGTATATTTTATATGCTTTTTAGTTTACTGTTCTTGACATTTTCGAACTCTCTTATAAACCCCCCAGCCACCTCTATCCATTTGTTCAGGATTCTGTTGAAGTAGATTGGGGTCAGCTGGACTCTGCTTCTGTTCTACACTGTGTCAGCTGGGTTCAATGCTGGTTTGTGACAACTGGCATGTTGCCTGGGGACTGGCACGTTCCAGATGGAGTTGGTCACATGTTTAGGGTCTCTATTTCCATGTGCTGATTCATTCTCAAGGAGCCTAGACTGGCCTTCTTCAAAAGATGACAGAATCCAAGAGGGAAGATCAGCAGCTGCAAGACCTCTAGAGGCATTCCTTAAAAGTTAAACAACATCACTTCCATCTTGTTCTTTTGATTAGAACAAGTCACAAGGGGTGGCCTGTAATCAAGGGGTGAAAAGATAGATCCTGCCTCTTTTATAAGGAACTGTAGGAATTTTTGGCCATTTTTAACCCACTATACCATTACAATTTTCTGTTTCTGAGTGGCTGAGCTCTTTGGCTAAGTGTAAATATGAATCCACTCTGGTCCCCAGGAGATACTGCACCATATCCACTGTGTATTTTGACAATAACATTGAGTAGCCTCAATTTCATACATCTAAAGGTGCTTTTTATTTGGCAGAGAAGTACTTTTTAAAAGTACAACCCCTCCAGCACCCCTCTCTTTGTTCCCCATATTTAAGAGTCTCTTATGTTTTGTTCCCCTCTTTCTTTTTATATTTTTTTTGTTTCCCTTCCCTTATGTTCATCTGTTTAGTATCTTAAATTCCTCATATGAGTGAAGTCATATGATAGTTGTCTTTCTCTAATTGTGCTTAGCATAATACCCTCCAGTTCCATCCACATAGTTGTAAATGGCAAGATTTCATTCTTTTTGATTGCCAAGTAATACTCCATTGTGTGTGTGTGTGTGTGTGTGTGTGTGTGTGTGTGTCTATGTGTGTGTGTATAACACATCTTTCTTACCCACTCATCCGTTGGTGGACATTTGGGCTCTTTCCATCCTTTGGCTATTGTTGATAACACTGCCATAAACATTGGGGTGCATTAGCCCCTTCAAAACAGCACACTTGTATCCCTGGACTAAATACCTAGTAGTGTAATTGCTAGGTCATAGGGCAGTTTTATTTTTAATATCTTGAGGAACCTCCATACTGTTTTCCAGAGTGGCCTCACCAGTTTGCATTCCCAGCAGCAGTGCAAATGACATCCTCTTTCTCCGCATCCTCGCCAACATCTATTGTTGCCTGAGTTGTTAATGTTAGCCATTCTGACAGGTGTGAGGTGGTATCTCATTGTGGTTTTGATTTCTCTTTCCCTGACAACGAGTGATATTGAGCATTTCTTCATGTCAGTTGGCCATGTGGATGTCTTCTTTGGAGAAGTGTCTATTTGTGTCTTTTGTCCATTTCTACACTTGATTATTTGTTTGGGGGGTGTTAAGTTTGATAAGTTCTTTACAGATTTTTGGATATATATCTGATATGTCATTTGGAAAAATCTTCTCCCATTCTATTGGTTGCCTTTTAGTTTTGCTGAGTGTTTCCTTCACTGTGCAGAAGCTTTTTATTTTGATGAAGTCCCAGTAGTTCATTTTTGCTGTTGTTTCCTTTGCCTCTGGAGACATGTTGAGTAAGAAAATGCTGCGGCCAAGGTCAAAGAGATTATACCTTCTTTCTCCTCTAGGCTTTTGATGGCTTCCTGTCTTACATTTAGGTCTTTCATCCATTTTGAGTTTATTTTTGTGTATGGTGTAAGAAAGTGGTCCAGGTTCATCTTCCTGCATGTCACCTTCCAGTTTCCCAGTACCATTTGCTGAAGAGACGGTCATTATTCTACGGGATATTCTTTCCTGCTTTGTCAAAGATTAGTTGGCTATATGCTTGTGGGTCTGTTTCTGGGTTCTCTATTCTGTTCCAGTGATCTGAGTGTTTGTTTTTGTGCCAGTACCATACTGTCTTGATGATTACAGCTTTGTAATACATGTTGAAGTCCAGGAGTGTGATGCCACCAGCTTCGGTGTTCTTTTTCAAGATTGTTTTAGCTATTTGAGGTCTTTTCTGGTTCCATACAAATTTTAGGTTGTTTGTTCTAGCTCTGTGAAGAATGCTAGTGTTATTTTGATAGGGATTGCAGCAGAAAAGTACTCTTAATAAAGTAAATCTTCCTATTGTTTCAAAATAAGAATTTAAAAGTCCATTTTGAATTTATTCTAGGGTCACATCTTAGGAGAAGGAAAATCTTGTTGCCAACTCACTTAACTTTAGGTAGCTGATATAGAGGTCAAACAAGGGCAGAGCAAAGGGAGATGGGCCGCATAGTTTCATGAGTCTTTAAAAATAAAGAAGCAAAAGAGGGAAAAGCTCAGTCCATTGAATAGCTTTGTTTTAAAATTACCAATGCTAGATTCAAACAAGTCTTTTCATAATTTTGTTTTGCTGAGTTTGCAGAAAGGTTACCTTTTAGATATACAAAACTGGCATTTATACCCTGCAATAAAATTACAGAATAGCTAGAAGAGATTTTATTTCAGTGCAGACTGAACAGCGTGTTTTCTTTCTTTCTTTCTTTTTTCTTTTTTTCTTTTTTTTTTGCTCCTGTCTTACAACTTCACATAGGGGGAAAAAGAATCAGTGTTCTCAGCTTCTCACTTTTCTGAGAACTAGCTGGTAAGACACCAAGAAAAACATATGCAGGTCAAATATTCAAGGGAACATATAGTCTAATGTAGGAAGATACTGTAAAATAGCCTATTTATTTACAACTATTTCTTTTAGATGTCACTCATTCAAGTTAACAAGTATTTATGATATACTGATTATGTATAGAGGAGGCCTTGAGCCAAGTGCTATGAAGGGCAAAAAATGTTTATGATATGGTCCTCATTCTCCAGAAACCTGCAACAGAGTGAGATAATGCAGGTACTCAAATATCTCTATTCCAAACCAGTATAAGGTGACTACTGTCCTAATGGTAAAATTGGTTCTTTAAAGTTTGTAAGAAGTGGAAAAATCTCATTTAGTTTCAGTGATTAAAAAAGGGGAAGGGTTCATAGAAGACAGTATTTAATCTAGGCCTTGAAAAATAATTTGGAATTTAGGAGGGTGATTTTAGTCAGAGGGACTAGTCTAAGCAAAGGGGAACCAGGAAGAAAAACAACAAAATGGGATATTACAGAAACTAATTAGAACAACACATACATATTGGGGAATGATACGTAGTGAGTACATATCTAACTGTATTTAATGTATCTAACGTAAAGAGGAATGAGCAAGAAAAACAACAAAATGAGATATTACAGAAACTAATCAGAACAATACACACATATTAGGGAATAATGCAAAATAAGTACAGTTAGAACTTGGCACAAACCCTTGAAAGTCTAAATTTGATTCTGTGCAAAATGAGCCTTGGAAGTAATGGATGAAGTGTGGATTTAGAAGGAAGAATCTAGAAAATATGCTGGATTGGAGAAGAGAGAGATAAAAATCAGACATCAGTTTAAAAACAATTGCAATAGTCAAGAATGAAAGTATACAGCTCCAACTGGGTTACAAAGAAGAAGAAAAGTAAAAGAAGCTGTTGTGGGAAAGCTGCCAGAATTCAGGAAGGAAAAGAACACTTAAACATGACTGAAGCATTCAGTCAGGATGACTGGGGCCATCTGGTCAATTCAGGGTAATGGTTGCCAGTTAACACTGTAAAAGCAGAACTTGGCATATCTACAGGTCATTTCAAATGGTAAAGAACAAGCAGTCGGACTACAAAAGAAAAGGCATCCAAATTGGGAAGGAAGAAGTAAAACTTTCCCTATTGGCAGATGACACGATACTATAGTAGAAAACCCTGATGATGCCACCAAAAAACTACTGAAACTGATAAATGAAGTCACAGGATACAAAATCAATAAAGAGAAATCCATTGCATATCTGTATACCAATTATGAAGTAGCAGAAAGAGAAATTAAGAAAACAATCCCATTTACAGCTGCACCAAAAATAATGATACCTAGCAATTAATCTAATCAAAGAAGTGAAAGAACTTTACTCTGAATAGTAGAAAACACTGATGAGAGAAATTGAAGATGACAAATGAAAAGACATTTCACGCTCATGGGCTCATGGATTAGAAGAACAAATATGGTTAAATACCTATATTACCGAAAGCAATCTACACATTTAATGCAATTGCTATGAAAATACCAACAGCATTTTTCACAGAGAGAGAACAATCTTAACATTTGTTTCATACAAATTATGGTTCTTTTTTGGAACCACAAAAGATCCTGAGTAGCCAAAGCAATCTTGAAAAAGAAAAACAAAGCTGGAAGCATCACAATTCCATATTTTAAGTTATATTAAAAAGCTATATTAATCAAAAAGGTACGGTTCTGAAACAAACAAAAAAAGATACATAGATCAGTAGAACAGAATAGAGAACCCAGAAATAAACCCACAACTATATGATCAATTAATCTTCAAGCAGGAAAGAATATCCACTGGGAAAAAGTCTCTTCAACAAATGATGTTGGGAAAACTGGACAGTGACATGCAGAAGAATGAAACTGGACCATTTTATTGCACCATACACAAAAATAAATTCAAATGGATGAAAGACCCAAATGTGAGACCCGAAACCATAAAAATCCTAGGAGAGAAAATGAGTAGTAATCTCTTTGATATCAGCCATAGCAACTTATTTCTAGATGTATCTCCTGAGGTAAGGGAAACAAAGCAAAAATAAACAATTGAGACTACATAAAATTAACAGTGAACAAAACAATCAACAAAACTAAAAGGGAATCTATGGAATGGGAGAGAATATTTCCAAATGACATATCTGGTAAAGGGTTAGTATCCAAAATACAGAAAAACTTATACAACTCAACACCCAAAAACCAGATAATCCAATTAAAAGATGAGCAGAAGACAAGAACAGACATTTCTCCAAGAAGACTTCCAGGGGGCCAACAGACATAATGTTCATCATCATTTACCACCAAGGAAATCCAAATCAAAACTGTAACGAGATATCACCCCACACCTGTCAGAATGGTTAAAATCACAAACAGAAAACCAAGTGTTGGTGAGGATGTGGAAAAAAAGAAACCCTCTTGCACGTTGGTGGGAACGTAAACTGGGGCAGCCATTGTGGAAAACAATATGGAGGTTCCCCAAAAAGTTAGAAATAGAATTACCTTATGATACAGCAATCACACTGGTAAGTATTTACCCAAAGAATACAAAACACTACTTTGAAAGGATATATGCACTCCTATGTTTATTGTAGCATTATCTACTATAACTAAGCTAGGGCAGCCCAAGTGTCCATCGATAGATGAATGAATAAAGAAGAGGTGGTGTACATATACAGTAGAATATTACTCAGGCATAAAAAGTGAAATCTTGCCATTTGCAATGACATGAATGGAGCCAGAAAGTACAATGCTAAATGAAATAAGCCAGTCAGAGAAAGACAAATAGCATATGATTTTACTCATATGTGTAATTTAAGAAAGAAAACAAAAAAGCAGGGGGTGGGGAGGGAAGAGTAGAAAAACAAATCAAGAAACAGACTTTTAATTATAGAGAACTAACTGATAGTTACCAGGGGGAGGTGGGTGGGGGAATGGGGTTAAATAGGGGGTGCGGATTAATGAGTGCACTTCTTGTGATGAGCACCAGGTGATGTATGGAATTGTTGGATCACTACATTGTACAGCTGAAACTAATATAACACTGTTTGTTAACTAACTAGAATTAAAATAAAAACTTCAAAAAATGCAAAGAACAAATAGAGGAAAATAAATATCATTTGTTTCCAAATACAGTGCATACCAATGGTCACAGAAGCAAGGCCTTAGGAGCAGCCAGAGTGAGAAGGCCTCTGGTATTCAAATAACACTTATGTTTCTATCTTTCCCTCACAGAAGACTTGAATAAATGCTCAGAGTAGGATGATACCATGAGCTAACTAATTTAGGCTTTAAACTGCCCCAATGACTCCCAAACTTGCCTGTACATTAAAATAACCAAGACATCTTTTAAGAATTCCACAGCTCAGATCATACTCCAGGCCAATTAAATCAGAATATGGGCTGGGATGCAGAGTGAGATCTCACTGTGCAGACAAATCTTTGAATCACTGAGCAAGAGCAAATATCACCATATTAGCTGAAATTTCCGATTTGCAATTGAACATGTTCTATATTGACATGATCATGCCCAAACTAAGATCTTAGAGATATATAAGGTTTCCACTTCTCCTTAAAGAGCTTATCAAAGTTTAAGAATTTCACTTCTTTAAATGTTGAGATTACTACTTTCCAAACCACAAACAGCAAGGTTTATTATATTCCAGAGAACTGTAGGAATAATCAATATTCCCTCATCTGGTTTTGAAATGGTGACCCTTAGAGGTGTAATTCAATCTCAATAAAGAAGGCTGGGTCCAGATTTCTCTTTCTTAATTTTTTTTTTTTTTAGTGTTTATTTATTTTTGAAAGAGAGAAGAGGGAGAGGGAGAGAGCACAAGCAGGGGAGGGGCAGAGAGAGAGAGACACACAGAATCTGAAGCAGACTCCAGTCTCTGAGCTGTCCTCACAGAGCCTGATGTGGGGCTCGGACCCATGACCCGTGAGATCATAACCTGAGCCGAACTCAGACATTCAATGAACTGAGCCTCCCAGGCACTCCAGATTTCTCTTTCTTAATGGATATCAGACATGGAGAATTTCTAAGATGTTTTCTGAATGTTTCATAGATTGGATTTGTACCTATCCCAAATAGCATAAATTTAGAATTCTCACACCATCATTTCTGCTGCATTAATTTGATGTAAAATTTTACATGTTTATCCCCTCCCAGGTATACCAGCTTTAAAACAAATGTCAGGATAAAACAACATCAAAAGTGCAAGGAAGGGGTACCTGGGTGGCTCAGTCAGTTAAGCATCCAACTCTTAATTTTGGCTTAGGTCATGATCCCATGGTTTGTGAGTTCAAGTCCTGGGTCTGGCTCTATGCTAACAGTGTGGAGCCTGCTTGGGCTTTTCTCTTCTTCTCTTCTTTTCTCTTTGCCTATCCTCTGATCGTGCACTCTCTCAAAAATAAATAAATAAATAAATAAATAAATAAATAAATAAATAAAAGCTTAAGAAAAGTGCAAGGAATGTGTTGCACCTTTCTGAAATGTCAACACAATTGTAGAGATCATTAGTCAGTCTGTAAGTCTAATTATCAGGCTCTGTATAAATATGCAAATTGTTTAACAATTACACATTTGAGTGTGACGACACACACTCAAATACAATACTGATTATAAATATCTATCTCTAGAAAGAGGTTAAATTTAGCTTTGAGAAGTTTAACGTTGTGCACGTTTAACCATTATACTTGATTCACAAAGAACCACAAATTGAACCATTTTCCTGAAATACTGTTTCACTTATTTTTTTCTTTCCTTTCAAAAGATGAGTCATGTGACTGACTTGACCAGTTCACTCTTGTTTTTCGCACTTGATAGCCTGGGGTGGACACTCACAGAGAATACTCCTTCTGTTACCAGGTGTTAGCGGTTCAAGTATCAACTAGCTGCCTTTTTAGATTAAATATCTTTCCCTTTGATATTAGGACACTGAAAACATTTATTCAGGAGAACTTCATTTTAAAAAGTACAGAGTAAACAAAACAGACACAGTCCCTGCATTTATGCGGTTTATGGTCTAGTGGGAGACATAGGCATTAAGTGATTGTATTAATAACATACCCTAGGGCCCCTTAACTTACTTGTATATCTCAGATGAGAAGTTCAAAAGAAATCAGGACAGGAACTCTTAACTGAATATTCTTACATTATAATTCTATATATATTCAAATACTTGCATACACAAAGAATTTCCATCTGCTCATGGATTTCCTCTGCTCTTCATTGATCTGTATTGTAAATAAAAGTTGCTTAGAACAGTCACCACTCAATAAAATAAATTCAGCTAATTTATTTACAGCTGATACAATTCAGAATATTGCTTAATGGTGAAAACATTAAAAACCACCTAGGTAAAAAAATAAAGATAGTGTATGTCATAGTTATTCTTGGGTTTTCCTCTGGAAGAAACACTATTATCCCAGAGATTAAGGATGAGGACAATGGGGGAAAAAGATGCGAAAAAAATTTTGTATGCTCACTGAGAGAGGAAGGAATGTAATAAATATTCCTTAGAATCAGACAAATGAGAACAGGCATGAAGGAACTGCATCAGTGTTCTGTTACAATTATTGTCAAATCCAAAGTTCCATCCTGTCTTTGCACTAGATTATTCTGACTTGATGATTTATGGGTAATCAGTCCAATATGTATGACATAGTTTCCCAAATTAAACATATATTTGGTACCCTGATGCGGTATAGATTTTATCTGAGTTACGATGGCCTAGAGACTGTTACTGCAAAAAACAATGTCAACCTTTTGCAAATCATGTAAAGGAATCACGGACATAATTTAAAGACAAGGATGCAAATCAGACTGCCTTGAAAACTAAAAGTGATCATTTCCCCCAGAACATATTATTAAGCAAATAAATCATTCATAAGCTAATCTTTTATTTTTATTTAAATTTTATTAAGTTTGTTATTTTATTTCCAGTAAATATACAGTGTTATATTAGATTCTGGTGTATGACATAGTGATTCAACAGTTCTATACATTTCTCAGTGCTCATAACAAGTATGCTCCTTAATCCCCTTCACCTATCTCACCCATCCCCCACACCCACATTCTCTCTGGGATCCACAGTTTTTCTCTATATACTTAAGAGTCTACTTCTTGGTTTGTCTCCTTTTGCCCTTTGTTCATTTGTTTTGTTTCTTAAATTCCACTTTTGAGTGAAATCATTTGGTGGTATTTGTCTTCTTCTGACTGATTTATTTTGCTGAGCATAATACTCTCTAGCTCCATCCATGTCATTGAAAATGGCAAGATTTCATTCTTTTTTATGGCTGAAAACATTCCATCACACACACACACACACACACACACACCCTTCAAACACACACATTCACACACACCAGTCATAAATGAAAACTTGGGCTATTTTCATAATTTGGCTATTGTAAATAAGGCTATTGTAAATAATGCTGCAATAAACATAGGAGTGCATATATCTTTTCAAATTATTGTTTTCGTAATCTACCCAGTGGTGAAATTACTGGATTATAAGGATAGTTCTATTTTTAATTTTTGAAACCTTCATATTGTTTCCCACTGTGGCTGTACCAGTTTGCATTCCCACCAAGAGTGCACGAAGGTTCCTTTCTCTCCACACCTTTGACAAAACTTGTTTCTTATGCTGGTGATTTTAACCATTTTGATGGATACAAAGTGATATCTCATACCTTGGATATGCCATTTGCAAATATCTTCTCCCAATTCCATAGGCTGCCTTTCAGTTTTGCTGATTGTTTCCTTCACTGTGCAGACGCTTTTTATTTTGATGTAGTTCTAATTGCTTATTTTTGCTTTTATTTTCCTTGCCTAATGAGACATACCCTAGAAAAATGTTGCTATGGCTAATGTCAGAGAAATTATTGCCTATGCTCTCTTTTAGGATTTTTATGATTTCAGATCTCACATTTAGGTCTTTAATCCATTTCAAATTAATTTTGGTGTATAGTGAAAGAAAGTGGCACCATTTCATTTTCTTGCAGGTTGCTGTCCAAGTTTTCCAACATCATTTGTTGAAAAGACTGCCTGTTTCCCACTGCATATTGTTGGCTCTTTTGTGGCTATAACTGTGGTTCTGTTTTGGGGCTTTCTATCTTGTCCTATTGATCTATGTGTTTATTTTTGTGCCAGTACTATACTTTTTTGATGACTACAGCTTTATAGTACACCTTGAAATCTGGAATGGTGATACCTCCAGATTTGTTTTTCTTTGTCAAGACTGTATTGGCTATAGTTCAGAATTATTTGTTCTAGTTCTGTAAAAAATACAATAGAAATTGTATTAAATTTGCAGATTGCTTTGTAGCAATCTATAGATTTTTTAGATTGCTACAAAGCAATCTATAGATTTTTTAAAACAATATTTGTTCTTCCAATCCATGAGCATGGAATGTCTTTCCATGTATATGTGCCATGTTCAATTTCTTTGATCAATGTTTTATACTATTTGGAGTATAGATCTTTTACCTTGTTGGTTAAGTTTATTCCTAGACATTTTATTAATTTTGGTGCATTTGTATATGGGACTGTTTTCTTAATTTCTTTTTCTGTGCTTCATTAGTAATATATTGAAATGAAATGGGTTTCTGTACAATGATTTTATATCCTGCAACCTTACCAAATTCAGTTATCAGTTCTAATAGTTTTTTGATGAAGTATTTAGGGTTTTCTACATACAGAATACCATTTGCAAAGGGTGAATGTTTTACTTCTTCCTTACCAATCTGGATGCCATTTATTGCTTTTTCTTGTGTGATTACTGTGGCTAGGACTTCCAGTACTATATGAATAAAAGTGGTGCGAGTAGATTTCCTTATCCTCTTCCTGATTTTAGAGGGGAAAGCTGTCAAATTTTCACCATTGAGTATGATCTTAACTGTGTTTTTTATATACAGCCTTTATTATGTTGAGGTATGTTCCCCCTAAACCTATTTTGTTAAGAACTTTTATCATGAATGTATGTTGCAATTTGACAAATGCTGTTTCTACATTTATTGAGATGATCGTATTGTTTTTATCTTTTCTCTTATTGGTGTGATATATCACATTGATAGATTTGCAAATGTTGAACCACTCTTACATTCTGGGAATAAATCCTACTTGATCTTGGTAATTGTTTATTTTAATGTATTATTGGGTTTGGTTTGCTTTTGTGTTTTGAATTTTATCATCTACGTTCATCGGAGTTTTTGTTGTAGTTCTATTTTTTTTTTTTCTAGTGTCATTATCTGGTTTTGGTATCAGGGTAATGTAGGCATCATAGAATGAATTTGAAAGTTTTCCTACCTCTACTTTTTTGGAATTGGAATAGTTTGAGAAGAATAGGTATTACCTCTTCTTCTTCTTCTTCTTCTTTTTTTTTTTTTTTTAGAGAGAAAGAGTGAGCAGAGAGGGAAAGAGAAAATCTTAAGTGGGTTCCACACTCAGCACAGAGCCTGATATGTGGCTTGATCCTATCACCCTGGGATCATGACTTCAACCACAACCAAGAATCGACCACTAAATCAACTGAGCCACCCAGGTGCCCCAGTATTAACTTTTCTTTAAATGTTTGGTAGAATTCATCTGTGAAGCTGTCTGTTCTCATACTTTTGTTTGTTGGGAGTTTTGATTACTAATTCAAGTTCATTGCTGGTAATTATTCTGTTCAAATATACTATTTGTTTCTGATTCAATTTTGGGAGGTTATATGTTTCTAGAAATTCATCCATTTCTTTTAGATGTCCACTTTGTTGGCATGTAATTTTTCACGAAGTTCTCTTATAATTCTTGTCCTTTCTGTGGTGTCAGTTGTTTCTCCTCTTTCATTTCTGACTTTATTTGAGTCTCCCCAGCTTTTTAAAAAATTAATCTGGCTAGGGTTTATTGATTCTGTTGATCTCTTCAAAGAGCCAATTCCTGGGTCCATTAATGTGTTCTATTGTGTTTTTTATTGTTGTTATTGTTTTTGTTTTTTGTTTAGTTTCTATTTTCTTTATTCCTGTCTATTATTTCCTTCCTTCTAGTCCTTTTGGATTTTATTTTTCTTTTTTTAGCTCATTCAGGTTTAAGGTTAAGTTGTCTAACAGATTTTTCTTCCTTCTTGAAGTAGGGCTGTTTTGCTATAAACTTCCTACTTAGAACCACTTTTGCTGTATTCCAAATATTTTGGACCATTCCGTTTTCATTTTCATTTGTCTCCACGCATTTTTTAAAATTTCTTTTTGGTTTCTTGGTTGACCCATTCATTTTTTTAGTAGCATGTTATTTAACACCCATGTATTTGGGCTCTTTCCAAATTTTATCTTGGGGTTGATTTGTAGTTTCACAGCGTTGTGTTCAGAAAAAATGTATAAAATGACTTTGATCTTTTGAATTTGTTGAGGCTTGTTTCGTGTCCCAATATGTGATCCATTCTGGAGAATGTTCCAAATGCACTTGAAAAGAATGTATTCCACTGTTTTAGTTTGGGATGTTCTGAATATATCTGTTAAATTCATCTGGCTCAATATGTCATTCAAATCTACTGTTTCCTTATGGAATTTTTGTTTGGATAATCTGTCGATTGATGTAAGTGGGGTGATGAAGTCTCCTATTATCATTGTAATATTATCAATTAGTTCCTTCATGTTTGTTATTAGTTGCTTTAAGTATTTGGGTGTTTCTATGTTGGGTGCATAAATTTTTATAATTGCAATGTTGTCTGTTGGACTGTTCCCTTACTGCTTATATAGAGTCCTTTGTGTCTTGTTTCAGTCTTTGTTTTAATGTCTATTTTGTCTAAGTATTGCTACTCTGGTTTTCTTTTCACATTTGCATGACAAATGTTTCTCCATTCTTTCACTTTCAATGTTCATGTGTATTTAGTTTTGATGTGAATCTCTTATAGGCAGCAGATAGATGTGTCTTCTTTTTTCTTCTTTTTTTATACATTTCATCACCCTAATGTCTTTTCATTGGAGGATTCAGTCCCTTTATGTTCAAGTCATCATTGATGGGTATGCATCTATTGTTATTTTGATACTTGTTTTATGCTTGTTTTTGTAGTTTTTCTCCATTTCTTTCTTCTCTTGCTCTCTTCTCTCATGACTAATTGATATATTTTAGTGATATACTTGGATTCCTTTCTTTTTTTATCTCTATAATTGGGTTTTGATTTATGGCTACCATTCAGGTTGTTTCCTTCACATAGCAGTCTGTATTAAGTTGTTGGTGGTTTATGTTTGGATCCATCCTTTACTCTTCTCCTCCCCATGTTTTAGGTATATGGGGAGTATATGTCATAGTGTACATCCTTTTATTCTGTGAGTTCCCTGACTGATTTTTACAGACAGACTTATTTTTACTGTTTTTGTATTGCCTACTTTCCTTACTCTTGCTTGTGGCCTTTCCTTTCCCCCTAAAGAGTCCTTGTTTAGGGACTGGTTTAATGGTCATGAATTCCTTTAGCTTGCCTGGGAAACTCTATCTCTCCTTGATGGATAGAGTACTCTTGGGTGTAGATTTTTTTCTTTTCAGCACTTTGAATATATCATGTTACTCACTCTGGACTATAAAGTTTCTGCTAAAAATTAAGCTGATAGCCTTATGGTGTTTGACTTGTATGTAATTGTTTTCTTTTCTCTTTCCAATTTAAAATTTTTCTCTTTATGACTACTTCTTGGCCATCTTAATTACTATGGGTCTTGGTGGACCTCCCTAGATTGATTTTGTTGGGACTCTCTGTGCCTCCTGGATATAGATTTCTGTTTCCTTCCCCAAATTTGGGGAGTTTTCAGCTATTTTTTCTTTGAATAAATTTACTGCCTCCCTTTTTCTCTTCTTCTTATGGGATCCCTATAATGCAAATATTACTATGTTTGATGGTGTCCTTGATGCCCCTAAGTCTATTTTTATTTTGCATAATTTTTTTCTCTCACCTGCTCAGTTAATTACTTTCCATTACTCTGTCCTCCAGGTCACTGATTGATTCTTCTGATTCAACTAGTGTACTATCAATTCCACCTAGTGTGTTTTTAATTTCATGTATTATATTCTTCATCTCTCATTGGTTCTTTTTTATATCATTATTAGGAGTCTCAGTGAGGTCCTCCACTGTTTTCTCAAGTGCAGTGAATTTCTTTAGGATCATTATTTTAAATTCCCTATCAGGCATATTAATTATCTGTTTCACTTAGGTCTCTTGCTGTGGTTTTGTTTTGTTCTTTTATTTGAGACATATTCTTCTGTCTCCTATGTGTCTTTTTCCGTGTTAGGAAAGTCAGCTACTTCTTCTGCACTTGAAAGTAATGACCTTATGAAGAAGAGGCCCTGTAGTGTCTGCAGTGCAGTGTCTCCTGTTCCCCATAGCCTGGCGCTTCACTGGTGTCTCCTAGGTGTGATGTATGCACCCTGTGTTGCAGCTGAGCTGCTTTTCCCTTCAGTCCAGTCACATGCAATAGCTCTCTTTACCTGTTGTGGGCACTGTTTGTTCCCTGTGCTGTTAGTGAGCCAGTCTGGGGACACCTTCTGCTTGATTTTAGTCAGATGAGGCATTTGCTGAGATGCAATAACACTGAACTGTAGGATGCTTTCTCTGTGTTGTCCCCTCAGAAGCTGTCATTGGTGGGAGGGACTGCTGTGAGACTAGCTATCTGTTTCTAGGCTTGTACTGCGGCTTCCATCTAATGGGTGTGTGTGTGTTTATATTTCCCTCTCTCTGAGTCAGGAGTCACTTGGGAGTGGTGGTGGCCAGCACAGGCAGGGGCTGCCCACATACTGCCAGGCCTGTGGCTCTACCTTGTATGGGCCTGGCATATTGGAGAGGGTAGACCCGCTGAAGCAGTGTGGGAGGCAGGCAGTGGAGCAGGGTGGAGATACTAGTAACCTCTGAGTACTGCCAATCCTCTGTGTGAGGGTCCCTGCAAGTGCCCAGACTGAGGCAGGCTGTCCAGAGGGGTGTAGTAGCTGAAGCACAGTATAGGGGAGTGGGTGGCAGTAATAGCAACTTAGGTAGTGAGTCCCACAGGTGGCCCTATGTTAATGTGGGGGTGTGGATAGGGATGGGGAGAGGGGAGGTTGGGAGGGAGATATGGCTCCTGCCAGGTCCTTTCTTCCTGGATAAGTTCCCCAGTGATTTCTGTCCCTCCTGGATACACTCTGAGAAATTAGTAAATAACTCTTCTACCCCTATGCTCCAGGTGTCTTTCAAACTGCAATTTCTATGTTGCATCTCAGGGGAGCTATTTGTTGTGCTGTTTTTTAAGTGCCAGGACTCAGTGTGTCCTCACCCACTCACTGGCTCTCCACCAAAGCTAACCCTGCTGATTTTTTAAAATTCCAGGTTTTAAGTCCTGCTGGTTGCACGAACTTATGAAACTGAGACCCTATGCTTTTCAAAGTCAAGTGCTATGGTGATTCATCTTCCCCGTGAGGGCTCCCTGGCCTAGGGGTTTGTTTCTCTCCCCTCTCAATGCCATGGTGTCCTTCCTGCCCTCAGAGAGTCCTGGAAGTCCACTTAGTTCCTGACTGCTACTCTGCCCTTCATACCTCCTTTGATGGGGCCTCTTCCCTACATATAGATGTGGAGTTTATTCTGCCAGTCTTTGGGTCATTTTCTGGTTATTTACACTCATGTCAGTGTTACCTAGTTGTATCAGGAGGTGAGCCTGAGGTCCTCCTATTCTGTCATCTGCTCGGACGTCTCTGTGGGGTGATCTTTTAAATACAGTTTGAATACTGCCTACCAAAAATTAACATTGTTTGCATAATTATCAAGGCATTTCTAATATAGATAAATATTTTAGATCAGGAGTAAAGAATTGATAATACAGTCGTTTTTAAACAGTAGCATGCAAAAAAAATAAGGCTAACTTGGTGAATTTTTAAAAAAGATATATTCAAGTTATTCACCTTTTATTCTAATATATTCTATTTCTTTTTAACATTTTATTTTTCTGAAATGATAGGGATTTTATATAATATAGATTTTTAAATGTCATTACTTTTCAAATGAAAACACCGTGTCCCTTTTTTTTCCATTTGATTTTATGATGATACTCGAACTCTAGAGGTCACTGCCTCAGTGTTTCTTAAGCCTTCCCCTTTCATGGTATATTAGAGTATCTGTAATCAAAAGTATTGGCCATAAAATTGTTGAGCTAAAGCCTAGAGAATTTCTTAGAATCAGACAAAATGTTTTATTAACAAGGTCTCTAGCGAAGTTGCAAGGTTTCCATGTTCAAAGTCAAAGCTGTCCTCCCCCCTACCCCCACATAGTAATAATGCATCCAGCAAATGAGTATGTACATGTGCTTCACATTTCTTCTTCTTGGTACAGGGCTCTAAGGAGCCCCTAAGGTCCTGATGGTTCCTCTGAGTGCTAACGGACTACTGTGCAGGCATAGAGAGCCGTGGCAAGCTTTCTATGCAGGGGTGCAGGGGTGTCGAAGTTTGTTTGCATGTTTCTGATCTTCTAATCCTTATTCAAAAATGCAGCTTCTTGATCCCTTGGGGATCAAGCTATCCGCAGGACAAATAATGCTCATGGAGTACATGAGGCGCCAAAGAAATGCAAGTTATTTCATGTGGTTTTTAAAGACTTCTAGGCTCTGACGTTAGCCTTATGCTTCTGTCTTCTTGTGCTACTTTCTCTCTCTGCCCACTTTGGCGTCTTGGCCTTATCATCAGTTCCTGGAATCTCCCTGCTCAGTGCCTTCTCACAGTGCTGTGTTCCTTACCCTGAATGTTCCATCCTGCGAGCTCCACCATTAATGTCTCAACATAAACTTCACCTCTTTGGAGATGTTTTCCTCAACTTATTATCTTAGACGGCCTTCACTCCCATCTAATAATCCTCATCTCTGCATACACTTTGTTCCCTCATACTTAGGGTTCTAGATTTATTTATTGCTTAACTTCTATCTACCCCCACTAGGCTGTAAGTTATAAGAGGTCATGGTTCATATCTGCTTTATTTACTAAAAAACTGTAGCAGCTGGCACTGATTAAATATATGTTGAGAGAATAAATTTAAAAAAATGAATGGATGAAATCTAGGAAACTAATCTTGTAAAAAACATATTCTGAAACATCAATTAATTAATAAATCTATAAAATATAAATACATTTATACTGATTGTTCAATATTAATTTGAGGTACAATTGCTAGTCCACTACTTGATACACAATAGTTCTGTGATGAATTTTTATGGAGTACAATTGTGGTTTCAGTATTTTAACAATACATTGAATAAATAAAATGTGGCCAAAGGAGAAAGATCTAAATGGTTGAGGTCTGCAGGTCAAGTCATGTGAGAAATGAATGGGGAAGAGAACCTGGATAACAAAAGTACTGGCCTTACTGCATCAGAGGTAAGAATGAAGGTACGTAAATGAATATTCTGGGGCTAAAACGTTGGCTAAAGATGAAAAAAAAAACCCTCTTTAATAAATTAAGATGTTAAAAATAATTTTTTTCTCTTCCAACAGGGTCAAATTCTCATTGAAAGACTTTGAGCAAGGGCTGTTGGGGATATTATAGATAAGATTCATGTATTTGGATAAGAAATACATTTTATAATATCTCAGATCATTTGAACTATCTTTAGCTATATTTAAGCTACATAGTTTAGCTATATTAAAAAACTAGTTACTGAAGTAACTGGTGACTAAATAAACAATTTGCTATTTAGATAGGAAACAACCTGAAATCAATCTGAACTTTATAAAAAAAGCTCTGGATTTTCTTCTTTTGTACTCACCACCTTTCTATTATACATTCTATCTCTAGCTTGTAATCATTTATTTAGGTCAAAACTCTTAGGATGCTATTTACCTTATGTAATATCTTATCCTAATTAGGGTTCTCTGGGGTGCAAGGAGAAAGGCATCATTAACTGAAGTTTAATTTTTGTTAAGAGGCATTAATGTTTACTGAAGGATGTGTGCAGTTGTGAGTGGTTCTGTCTATGCATGGAAAGTGTGGGAGAGAGGTAAAGAATTTAGCCATACAATTCCATTTCTCAGATACTATAGCCAAAACTTTCAAACTATTAAGAAAATACTGTTTAAAAATAGTAGACCATACATGAGAGACTCCTGAATGCTGAGAATGAACTGAGTGGTGATGGGGGTGGGGGGGAGGGGAAGGGGAGTGATGGGCATGGAGGAGGGCATTTGTTGGGATGAGCACTGGGTGTTATATGGAAACCAACTTGACAATAAACTATTTAAGAAAACAAAAAACAAATAGTAGACCATAAGCAGAGAGATACATACAAAAAAGAGGTTAAGGAACACTCAAGTGCCAGAAAGAGGGAGTCCATATGAATGAAGAAGATGAAGTTTAGTTTAGTAAGTTACAATGGCTACTTTTCTTCAAGAGAGAAACTATCACAAGTCACTGAGAAATGAGTCATGAGGAAACGAGTGGAAAGAAGATGTAATATGAGATGCACTATGAGAATCCATGCAGCCAGTCACGTGAATGAAGATGAGTAGGATTCTTATTAATAAAGGGTAGACTAGTTCAGATCAGGAGGTCAGGGGATTCAATATCGGAAATTTCATAAGGACGTCTTTCAGAAAGTGTCAGGTAATTTATGTACATCATGTATACACATGTATACCAGGTGTCTTTGTCCACGTGGGCTGCCATAATTAAATGCCATAGACGGAATGGCTTAAAGCACAGATGTTTATTTTCTCACAGCTCTAGAGGCTGGAAGTCTGAGATCAGGGTGCCAGCGTAATCATGTTCTGATGAGAACCCTCTCCCTGGTTTGCCAACAGCCATCTTCTCACTGAGTCCTCATATAGCCTTTCCTTGGTGTGTGCACATGGAGAAAAAGTGTGCTCTCTCTCTCTCTCTCTACTTATAAGGTCAACAATCCTATAAGATTAAGACCTCACCCTCATTTAAACTTAATTATCTCCGTAAAGGCCTCATCTCTCAACAGTCACATGGGGAACTAGGGCTTCAACATATGAACATAGGGCTTCAACAGGGAGGCACAATTCAATCCAGAGCACCAAGTATCAGGTATCAGGAATCAAGAGAAAGTGCTGCAGCGTGGGGGTACATAGGAAAGGGTGGCTGGCCTCTGGAGCCAGAAACAGGAGATTGGGGTCCTTATCCTGGCTCTGCCAATAATCTAGGCTGAACTCAGTTACTCCATCATACCTTTAATTTTTTTTTTTAATGTTTTATTTATTTCTAGGAGAGAGAGAGACAGCGTGAGCAGGGGAGGGTCAGAGAGAGAGAGGGAGTCACAGACTGAAACAGGCTCCAGGCTCTGAGCTGGCAGTCAGCACAGAGCCCAACGCGGGGCTCGAACCCACGAACCGCGAGACCATGACCTAAGCGAAAGTCGGACGCTCAACCGACTATGCCACCCAGGCGCCCCTCCATCATACCTTTAAAGCAAATACTTTGTGTATGGTACTGTTTATAGAAACTGCTATAAAATTGAAAAGAAATACAATATTCTCACACTAAAATTTGCTCCCCAAACAGTTATTTGGTTGATTTTCATTCTTTTTTTTTTCTTCCAAATCTATCTACTGGAAGAAAAATTATATATATATATATATATATATTACTCATTACTATTGAATACATGGTGATCATAGAGTCACACAGTTTAATCCATTTGTTATTTATTATTTTTAGTAGGTTGGTTACATATAGACAAGACCACACTTCTGTCTTATTAAAAGTTAAATCTTTTGCCAGTGTCTCAAATCACTGTGATTTTCTCAATTTCTTCTGCTGGTAAGTCTAAAATATTTCAGTCCTTATCTTAACTAACTAGAATTTAAATACAAATTTGGAAGAAAAATTTTAATTAAAAAAATGTTTCAGTCTTCCAAGAGAAATAACCACAAAATAATTATTTGAATAATGTCGATTGTTTAACAATATTTATACATAATTAACAGAATATGTAGAAATTTTTCTCATTATGCCTGAATGCTTTTGAAACATAAAATATTGTATCAATCATAAATAACCATAGATTTCTCCTGACAGTGATTTCATACACTGCAATATTTTTGAGGAACAAGAAAATAATCTTGGAAACTTCCTTCATAACAACCAGTGAAGGCGAGACCTCTGAAAACAACTTCTACTTTTGTTTTCAGTAACTTGTTTCCAATAGAAGCAAGGAGAAGTTGTCCACTTGGACTTTATTTACATAAAATGAGTATAGAGGAAAAATAGGATAGAAAAAATCTGGAATATATAACCTAGGATCATATTACATCTGACTGAATTCAACTCAACATACAGCTGCCTATGAGACACATTGAAGGTACCAGTGTGGTGCCTCCCAGAACTTGGAAATAAAATGGCCTTTTGAGAGATGACATGGTAAGTTTCTATCAATTAAGAATGTGATTAGTCATTTGTTTGGTGTATGCTAGCAACAGCGTCTGGTGGCCCACTGGATAGTGGGCCCATAGACATATTTATTTTGTCATCACTCCATGAATCCACAAGTGATTAAGAAAAAAAAAAAAGAATTCAAGAGTAGCCAGTGTTGTGATATGTCTTGAGAAACTAAAAGATCTGCCATCCTGTATCCTGCGCCCATGTTCCAACACGGCCCCAGTCAGCTGCTGCTGGGTAGCAGCCACGTCATTAGCTGGGTGTTCTTGTTTTGGTCTGCCACAGTCCCCATGTCCCATAATTTTCTACAGCCAAGAAGAGATTCCCTTGCAATAAATCATGCCACATGTGCCACTGATTATTTTTTTTTAACACTTGGACTATTACTGGAGTGACCCCAAGGACCAGAACTCGCCAACTGAATATAAATCCCATGATTATCTTTAAATATGGGACTGAAGAGTCAGAACACTCAGAACCCAAGCAATTTACTAAAGATTTTAGTAGAATCACAGGCAAACAAACTTGGAGTGTGCTAGTAATTTAGGAAGTGAAATCTTTAGTACATGGGAATTCTGTTTGGAGGAAATCTATGGGAACGAAAGTGAGTAATCAAACAAAACCAAATGGTTTATACAGTCATTTTTAACAATGTAATTCGATTACTTCATGTTAGAAGTAGGCAGATATATAATCCATCAAGAAAATGGAAAGAGAAATTCCAGATTGATCACATCACAGGGGAACTTGGAAATCTGTGCCTCTTGATTCCCTTCAGGAAGTTAAGAACTGGATTACTCTATAAAAGGAAATGGGACCATGGATGATTCACCAAGAAGTAAATGGGTGCACAATCCAGGAGGATCCAGTGTTTTGATGTACCTTATTCCCCCTTTTACTACTTAGATCCCCAGTGACCTCTGCTTATCTGGAAGCTCTATGGATGCCTGCTGTCAACCGAAAAAGTCCCTTAGCACTCAGGGTGGGTAGGTTCACAGCATGGCTTCAGGTTTTCTATCATCGGTGGCCTGGACAGAAAGCAGTAGAGTGCATTTCTGTACTCTGTCCTGTCTCTGTTTCTGTATTTGTATTTAGGAATGGGTGCTTTTGTAGCATTTCAATTTGTGGTTGTCTGGGAGAGAAAGCAGAGAGAAAGGCAGTTAAGTGGATAAAAACAGGCACAACAGAAGCCAAATGGCTGGAGAAAGAGCGGAAGCTGCAGAGGCTTGTTAAAGCCCAGAGGATACTTTCTCTGCGAGAGCACCCCTGTGCCTTTGCAAACCACTGTGGCATCACTTTGCTCTGCTCCAGGACTCTGTAGGGAGTGACAATGCTAATACCAGAATTGCTGTCTCTTTCTATGATTTTGTATGTGGACAGACTCACAGCTGTAATTCCTCAAAACCATGGCTTCAGGGATGAGGAAGAACATTGGTATAGGTAGTTGCATGAGCTTCCATCCACACAAATAGATGGGAGACCCCAGTGGAAGCAAGCACCATTTCTGGATAGGCGAGGAAGGATGTGTCCCTGTGCCTGTGCCCAGGTGAAAAGGGGTTCCTCACCATGGCATGGGATATGTAATTTCTCTGCATCTCTTTTACTACCTTTCTTTCCTTTGTTCTTCATGTCTTCTTCTGCAGAAGAAAAATGGTACTCAGACCATTTCAGGGCAAAAACAAATTTACTGCTGTACAAAGAATCCCAGTGGACAAACTATAATTGTATACCCCACTTCACTACTCATTTTATTGTGGAAATGGCCAGAACAAATATCAGGCTCTTGTGGTAATCTAGCTCTAGTCCCTGTCACATTCTGTCTTCCTTACGGTCCAAGCCTCAAGTGAGTCTTGGTTTTCTTGGTCAAAAAGGAAGTACAACCTTTCATTCATCTCTGGATTTTATGTTTAACCCTCACTTAAATACCACTCTTCCTGCATCCAACAAAATCTGCTTCAGATCAATGAACACTTTATGAACGTCAGCGAAGATTCAGCATTGTCTCATCTCCTATGGAGGTTGTCATCTGAGGTAGGCTTCCCTAGTCTGGGTCTTTTGAAATAGTCTGGTCATTTCATGGCTTTATGGTTTGGAAAAATATCCACAGAGTTCCATTTGGCAAACCTTACTGTAAGCAGAGAGGCTTTTTCACTTATTCTAGAACTTACTTTATACCTCTCCAAAGGCCTGGTAGTAATGGAGACAGGGTAGGACAGATTTAGACTACACAGCTATAGACAGTATGTGAGTTTCTAATCAAGAAAAATACTTGGCTGAGACAGCAAATTTGCTACTAAGGAAGAAGAGGGAACCCTAAAAAGTTAGAAAGCATTACTAACATTACATTTTTTAGGCAGATAATCCCATCACCAGATGAGATGCTTTTAGTTTTGGAAGTACCTAAAAGACCCCCTTAATAAAAGATGCTGTGACTAAGTGAACTTTTAACTTAAACACTTAGCATTTTACTTTGCAAATTTTTATTTCAAATCCTCTTGGTCCCAAATGGGATAAGTACTGCAAATCCAAAATAATATAGACAGACAGACAGATGATAGGTAGATAGATAGATAGATAGATAGATAGATAGAGATATTGCCTAAAAGGTGAATGTTAGTGTTTCCCATAGCTTTGCTTTTCTAGCTGGGGATTGGGTAAACATATGACGTTTACAAAAGAGCTAGAAATTACTTCTAAAAGAGAAATAATTTCAGCAGTGTTTAATCCATTCATTCAATTCAGTGCCATGGATTCCAAACTATTATTTCAATTTAAGAGCTCAGGCTTGAAATACCATATAGAGAATAGTTCAAACCAACTGTTCCCAAGGGCTGCAGAGTTCAATTCCTCTCTTGTTTCTAGGCAGATTCAGACATCTATGCATCGCTGGGGCATGAACAGAAAGGTTTTCTTTCAGGGATACACAAAAAGAAAAAGCAGTCTCTTTTCATCCTGAATGTTAACCCCCACCACCCTTTCTTAAAAGGACCTTCATATATTTGATGCATTCCTTAATGGAGTATAGAGTGCCACATTAGCAAATTTCTTTATGACAAATGCAAAAAGCAATGAATATGAATATACACATGCATGCTTTGTTAAAAAGAGACCCTTATCCATCTTAAAACTACTTCAGAAATGCAAAGAGTAAAAGTACCTTGAATACTTAGCAAAGTGTAATATACATCATTGCTAAAAAATTTAAAAAATGCAATTTTTCTTACCTCAAGGTCAAATAGAAAATTTTAAGTGTCTCATATTTGTTCTCTTTCTATATTTTAGAGAAAGAGAGAAAGTATGAACAGGGGAGAGGGTCAGAGGGAGGGAGAGAATCTTAAGCAAGCTCCATGCTCAGTGTAGAGCTGGACACAGGGCTTGATCCCATGACTCTGGGATCATGACCTGAGCTGAAATAAAGAGTCAGACACTCAACCAACTAAGCCACTCAGGTGCCCCAGAGTCTCCTATATTTGCAATGGCTGATTTATATCTAATGTTTAGATCTAACATTGTTTCCAACTGAATCACAATATTTAGCAAAGACCCATGAGATATCTTTGACAAAGGTCCACTGAATCTTATGGGTGTCACATAAAGTTACACATAAACATCATTGTTTATCAGAGGTCTACAGTCTTTATTTTTCAAATGCATTGGTGCTACTTTGTAGAGTGCATAGTAATTTGTCAGGTAAAATAAATGGCAAAGACTTGGTGTGATTGAGTGCACATAAGTGGTATTAGTATTTCTAAAAACTTAAGTAAGTTTGCATCATAGAGGCTGGTAGATTCATTATGTGACAGATCTTCCTGCGAGGAAGTAGGGGCCCCAGTACTTCTCCAGATGTCATCATAAAAAAATCATGTGGTTGACATGCCTGTGGTAATTCGGACCTATTTAATCTTTGAGGTACAATCACTTTACTATAGTTTCTGGTTCTGAAAAAAAATCACAGAAATGAAAACTAGGCCTTAAGACATATTCCATTGACATAAAATGGGACTGTCCAGTCAATGACCCCAGACGTTGTCTCTTTGCTGCCCAGAATCTGCACAGCTAAGGAGACAGGCTCATCCTGAACTCAGTCTTCCGGTGCACCTGCCAACCCAGCCTGTGTGCTGGCTCTTCCTAAATGGTGGGCAGGGAAGCCAGGGCCATTTGTGCTTGACCTTTGAGTATTTCTTTCCTCTGTGAAGTGCTCCTCTGATGCTTGTCCAGTAAAGAGGGAAAAGCTAAGGGGACCCAGCCCTGCCTGGAGCAGTATCCCATGGTAGGATCCTTCTCCAGGGGCTGCCCAGATAACAGGGGACTCAAGCATCTGTTGGCTTTGCTGCTCCTGACTTCCAGTCCACATCTAGTGGCCACTGGCCCCTTCACCCTGAGCCGTTTGCTCAACATGTAAAGGCTGGACACATCCTAGACTACCAAAACAATTCATCTGGTTTTTCAGCATGATTTTTAAAAGTCAGTCTGGATAAAGATCTAGACCTATGACATTAAGGAATACTATAATTTTTGATGTAGAAATAATACTTTTTATAAGTGTGTTTTAGGGGTGCCTGGGTGGCTCAATCAATTAAGCATCCAACTTTGGCTCAGGTCATGATCTTACATGGGTTTGAGCCTCGCGTCGGGCTCTGTGCTGACAGCTAGCTCAGAGCCTGGAGCCTGTTTCAGATTCTGTGTCTCCAGCTCTCTCTCTGACCATCTCCTGCTCATGCTGTCTCTCTCTCAGAAAGAAATAAAACATTAAAAAATTTCTAAAAAAATAAGTGTGTTTTAAATGCCCCATTGGAAGTTGTCCTGGATAAAGAGGAAAAATATGATTGCAAGACGATACAATAAAAATTCAACTGATAAACAGTTACCTGGTGTTCTGTCTATCAGGAGTTTCCTCTTACTGGCCTCGTTAATACAACAAATGGCAAAAGATAGAACAGGGTCCTCATGTATGGAAACTGAGGTAGGAAAAACTCTGCAATATTTTTTAGTTAACCTGAGGGGTCTGGTGGAGGGAGGTTAAGTATGGTATTTTTCTTTGTAAATGAAGATTACAAGAATATTATTTACTCTGAAATATAATTCTTTTTCTGAAAATAAATTATATGACTAACACACTTAATAATTTTACAATCAGTATGTATCACTCCAAAAACTATTTCCATGCTGTTACTGCAAATAAACCTAATTAGCTAATAGTGAAGCATCATAGAGGTAATTCAGTTATTCTTTGTGGAACTCTTTGAAGGACAGCTATGGCTTTTGTTTTTCATTTTTGTTTCAATAAAGAGTTGGCATATCAAGCTAAGAATAATCTATAATTGAGCAAGATCTATATGCTCTATTTAATCCCCATCATCTTTTGAGAGGATGAGCAAGAATTGCAGGTGAGTTCTGCCTGATCTATTATTTCTAGTGCATGTTCTTCTTGGAAGACTAAAAGTCCTCATCAATATTCTAGAAGAAACCAAATGGTATTAAATCCGAAGTTTACAACTAGGTGTTTGTGCCAATTACCAAAATAGAAGGAATTAAAATAGACTTTGTTGTCTGTTAGCATACAACCTTTGGCAATATAGGGTTGAAGACCTGAGGCCAATTTCCAGGCCATATGAGATGGATGGTGTCAAGGGTGTAACAGGTCACCCTGTCAGGGAAGGGAATGACAGGGATCCACAACTGACTCTCAGAGTCAAGCAAGTACCAGAAGGTGGGTTAAGACTTGAGTCACAGTGGTTAATGTAAGCTAATGATTAGACATCTAAGTATTTCTGAAATTCTTACATTCACCCATAACTCTCCTCTAATGGTTATTTCATCTTACCTCACAACAATTCTCATCTAGATTTAATTCATCTTTCCACCCCTCAGATTTGGGCTTTTGGATGGAGTTCCTTGGTATAGTATTATGGACTGAACATTTGTGTCCCTCCCGCCCCCAAATTCATATGCTGATACCTAAACCCCAGTGTGATGGCATGAGGAGGTGTGGCCTTTGGGAGGTAATTAGGTCATGAAGTGGAGTCCTCATGAATGGAGATTAGGGCCCTTACAAAAGAGACCCCAGACAGCTTTCTAGCCCCATCAGCCATGTGAGGACACAGAAGAAAGACAGCCCTCTATGAACCAGGAAGTGGGCTCTCATCAGACACCAAACCTTCCAGAAGCTTGATTTTGGACGTTGCAGGCTGCAGAACTGTGAGAAATGAATGCTTGTTGTTTAAGCTGGCCAGTTTGTGGTCATTTTGTTCTAGTGTCCTGCACAGATTAAGACACATAGTCTAAAAGAGAGTTTAGATCCTTGCCCCTGCCTATCTGTGCAAAACTCTGTCTAGAAATATCTTGATGCTTGGCTACTAAGTCTCTCTTCTTTCACATGCTTCAGATGTCACCTTGTCTCTACATTAATCCTAACTCTCTACAGAATAAGGGTCTCCCTCTGGGTGCTGATTAACTTACGCAATACTCTTTTTCAATCACACACCCTCACAATGATTTCTTTCTCATCTCTTGTGGAACCAAATCTGACCCCTACAGTGCATTTAGAAAATTTCAATTCACTCTTGAGTCAAGTAAGTGTGCTTCTCCAGGATTAACCTTAGTACTTCCAAAATCAGCTTTCTGATTTTACAACCACATACTGAAGCCTCTGCAAGTTTAAGACTTCCTAAAATGGGAATGCTTCATTAAAAAAAAAATCTACCCAGCTTTTCTCCTTCATAATAAATACAGTAGCACAGCTATTCAATATCAGGTGGTACTTTTCTTTCTTTTGGAAAATGTCACAAATCTGCAGTATCACATTCTTCTCATGCGTAAGTACTAACTTCTCTGAGTTCCCTGAGTGGAACAGTGGCCCGAGGAAAGAATCAACATGGCAATATTCTGCAAATTTTCATTACTCTATTTCTGTGAAATGGGATGACATGTCATATTACTACCCTGTATTTACAGTCATTATTGTGATCGTCAGGTCTCTGAAATGGAGAAAGCTTACTTAGACTTGAGACACACAGGCAATAAGATTTTCATTATTTAAGAGTATTCTGATATATTCTCTATATGGCAAATATACCAGGAAGATTCTGCCCACATGGGGTATTAAAGAATTTGCCTGTTTCTCTGTAAAATAATCTTCAGAGCAACCCCAGTCTTGTTTAGAGTAAGTACTTGCCAGTGACTTCTTTCCTTCCAAGTAGATTGCTTAGTTATGGACAGCAATAAAATATTAGAATACACATAATAACCTTGTGTGCAGCAATTAGCAACTGTTAACTTTTTAGAGAAATCTACTACAAAATTTGTAAACGTTAAGATGCAGACACAACTTGACATGTACTACAGGTGAAGATCAGAACAAGTTTCCACGTATGCATTTAGGAGAACAGTTGGCTTCTGAGATTTAGCTATATCCCTCACACGTATTTGCTGACCATTCCCAAATGTACCTTCCTCAGATAAGAGCTTTAATGTGAACGCAGATGATACAATTGCTAGATATGCCTGCAATTTTTAACTTGGTACCAAAGTGAGGAATTCACAAGACATGCTGTTGGTGGGCAACTCAATTTAATCTAAGGTTTTTCAGAACACTGATATCTTCGAAACTAACAGCTAAGTCTGCTTTGTGGTCTAACTGTCTGCAACTCAAAGCGTGGCCTGTGGTCCAGCCACACGTGCAACACCCGAGAGGCAGTGGACTGGCTCACAATTTCTGAGTCAGTTTGGAGTGTGGAGTTACACTTATATGATCCATAATTCCTATTTGTAAACATCCCCTTCTTCAAGTCATCCCAGGGTTTTTGAATCAAGGCAAGAAAAAAAAAATCACGCTTGCCAATCCTTTCCAGAAACATTTTCATTTTTCCAAGAGAGGGAATATGACGCTCAAAATATTGGATGTAAATAAGTGATAAAAACTACATGTTTGTTTCAGGGTGTTAGAAAAGAATTTGTGTGGGATTTCCTTAAGGTGAAGAACTGTAAGTTACCAACACCATTATGGGGAGTCAGGTGATGAATCTGATCTTCATGAAGATCAATAATTCTCACTGCTCAGGGCCTCCCCATTCCATAAGGTGCCACTGAGGCTTCAAGAGCTCTGTGCTAGCCAAGAGAAGAACAGCCAGTAACAAGGTGAATACATATGTGCTGCTTGTCCATGCACCTGTCCCTGGAGTCAGGGTATTAACTGAATGCTGCTCGAACAAAGCTGAATCATGAGTGGAATTCAACCTTACCTGAAATTCTTGGAAGCCCTTATATTCCCAAAGGAATTACAAAAAGTAGCACACTCGTGATTGCTTTTAATACCTACCAATCAGAAGAAGGCACTGTTCTTCTTACCTGGCTATATAGTCATATGTCCACATGAACAGAGAAACTACAAGAAGAAAAGTCTGCATAAATCAGCATTTAGACCAACAGAGGCATTTGCCAATTATTGATTTCCTACTCACTCATCAGGAAATATAATTGGTTTCAAAACATCTTTATATCTTCATAGGGGGAATATTTAAAAAAAGGAAAACAATGACAACAACAATAAACTGGATGAATTCTGTAAATGAGATACTAAATTTTACAGTCCCTGTATTATCTCTTCACATGCTTCCTGTGCAGAGCCAGAAAAAAATACTGTCACCAGTTTAGAGAATAGCAATCTTTGTCTATTTCTGAATGAATTTGTGCCAGAATAGTAAGTATTTTGTTTTTGCCTTTGGTGAAAGTGGGATATCAAGTCCAGACAACGGCAGAGGAGGAGGACGTGCACATGAATGTCATTCTGGGTGGTTTAAGTCTCACCAGGATACAGATCATTTTTACAGCCACTACTACAGTCAGGGCTCTGGGACAAGATCATTCAAATTCTTGACATCAACTTTGGAAGCATCTAAAGTAAAAAGCACATGCAGTCTTTCATGCTCATTGCTTGTATTAAGCGATATAAATCAAAATGTTTATTCCTAAGAGATAAGAAAGACCTTGTCATAATGCCCAGCACAGAGTAGCCACTCTATAACCATTTGGTTCTTTTCCTCCTTATTTCTGTTTAACTCAATCAGGCAAAAATATTTCCCTAAAAGAGACACAACAATGTTCAAAAATGCCATTTCAAGGGCCAGGATAAATAAATTTTGCAGAGAAGTTTCAGATGTAGGCTTTTGTTTCCAGAACTAGAGTTAGTGCCAAGGAGTGACTTATGGGACTTGAGTCCCCAATAATCTCCATCATCCCCAGAGCCCCATCAGAATAAATAAACTCTTAAAAATAAAAGCAGTCATCTCGTTGTGAAATCTAGCTTCAAAAGAAGTCCCCTGCCAGCCAGACTGAAACCCTTAAGTTACTTTCACATCAATATTCGGGTGCTGCCATTGTCCAAAATCATTACATAATCAAAGGACCATTTGCGTTTCCTTATATTAGAGGAAGAGAAGCAAAGTCAAGTAGAAAAGATAAATCTTGGGTGTTGGGCAGGCCCGGGTTTAAATACCAGCCCCTTTATTCACTAATGGAAGAGCTTAGGAAAAATACTAAACCTAAATCTGAAATTGCCGACATGTAAAAGTCACTGAGATTACCCAGTGAACCTGGAGACACAAATCGCACTGGGCTGATGTCAGGACCAGGCAAGATGATATCTATTACTGTGCCTGGCAGACCTGAGCACGGAGTGATTACCCAGCACATAGCTCTCTGTGCCTGCACTCTCCTTCCTCCTCCTCTTTTTCCACTGATTCAAAACCACTGACATTACGTGAGATCCTCTGTTAAGGTAGAAAAGAGAAAAATTGGCTGAATTACAAAATCATGGCTATAGTAACAACTAGGACTGTATTTTGAGGAGTGTTAATACATCCCTGAGCAAAGGGATTTTCTATTTTACAAATGATTAAGAAAATTCGGCATCCTGCCTAGAGATCACAGAGTTCTAGGAATGTGTGTTCTCCTCTTTGAATCTCAGTAGGCTACCAGTTCTGGGCAGAGAGTAAACACCTCTGCTTCTGTGCAACTCTCCTTTCTTTATGCTGCACCCCAGCTAAAGAGTGCTCAGGGAAGAATTATGTTGCCCTCTCTGAGTTGCTATAACAACACCGTTGCCAAAATAGCAGGCACTCTGCAGGAGTCAGAATAGCCTCTTACAGATATTATATGACTTCTGCTCCTGGCACATCTTCTCTTGCCTGTTAAGGGGCCTGGCTGGGGCAGACAGGGACCACCGGACTCATAATACTGGCAAAGGAGATGGAGAGAGGTTTTGAAAATTTCTGGGCTTCTCACATACTCAGAATCCCAAAAGCCTGTGCTTCAGATCTTCTGAAGACTCCTCTCGCTGTGTAGGGACAAAAATGATGCCTTGATACTATTTGGAGAACTATGCGTTGTCTGTTTCATGAAGTTGAGTTCTTTTCCTAAATAACCAACTTCAGGGCAGTACAAAGAATGCTGTTTGGTTCTTAAAAAGTAGGAACTGGTCACCGAGGAGAAAATAGGAACTAAAACTTCAGTTTGAGAGAGCATACACAAACAGACAATAGGCAGACCACGGATAACAGTAGAACTCTTACCCCCAACCTCTACAGCAACCAACCCAGGGAAACAACCTCAGCCACAACGAGCCTGGAATGATTAGGACCTGATGAATAATTGACAGCTTTCCTATTTTTTGTCCCTAGGTCTAACTCAGTTAAAACCAAATATACTCCCCAAATCGATCACATGAGATGCTCTGCTTCTAATTAACCCACCTCCAGCTTCTCCGTGCCAACTTCCAATCCTGAGCATACCTGAAGCCTTCCCTTTTTTTAAGTGAGAGACTTTCCCACTCCCCTGCCTGCTTTTGAGTCTCTGCCAAAGTGAAGTGAGGGAAGCTGACTCTTGCTACAGCAAACTGAATCAATAGCCTCCATGCTTGTTTGGGTGGGTTTTGCTTATTTCCATAAGATTGAGCTCTTTGTTTTTGTTAGATCTGGAGAACTAACAGGATCATATTTTGTGATTTGCAATGCTAAGGACAATGGAAAGTTAAACAGTGTAATACTACCCTTGAGGCCTCTGGGCAACCCTACAGACTGCCTAAAATGTGCCCTCAGCAAACTTCCATACTCATCCAACACAACTCCAGCTTTCCTCATTGCACTCCATAACTCTCACCATAAGAAAGAATTGCTTACAGTCACCGAGTGACCGACCATTCCAGTTTGCCCGGAACTGCCTTTTTATTTTTTATTTATTTATTTTTTTAGCACTGAAAGTGCTTTGCCCTAGGAAACCCCTTAGCCCCAGGTAAAATGGAAAAGTTGGTCACTCTATGAGACTCTTCAAGGATGCCCTACTGTTTTAAGACTTAGCCACTGAAGATGCAAATCACTGTCAGGGATCTCCTTTCTTACTGCACACAGGATATCAACCTGGTGAACTCCTCTCAACCTGCGAAGCCCCTGCCTAAATGCCATCTCCCAGGCTAAGCCTCTTTGACAGTGGCCCATCCCCAAATCCCAAGCAGGCGATCTCTCCCCCCTGCATGCCATGCTATAGCCTGTATATATTCTCGTACATATCACATAGTGAAAAGATGATTTGGTTACACAGTGACTTCCTTGAAGGCAGGTGCTGTATCATGTTCCTCTTTGTGTTTTCTCATGGTCATCACCACATAAAGCCAATATTTGTCTGTTTCTTGAGCAAATGAATTCATCAGTGACTAAATGACTTAGCTATGATGTATTTACTTATTTAATATAGTTATAATTATTATTGAATTACTGAATATAAACTAATTATTTGTTGATGAGTTACACTGATCCTTACAAAAAGTCCAGAAGCTCTAGACTGAGCTGTAGGGCCCGTCTATACATAGGCAGGGGTTGAGTGCCTTACAGGAAATACATGCATCAATCCATTTCAGTTACCCAGGTTATTTGCCTACCTCAATCTGGGTGGCATTGTCCTGTCCATCATCCAGTAGCAGGTCCGTGAAGCCTCTGGGCTCTGGAGAGTCTTGGCCCATGCTTGCTCGGTTCGAGTCTACTGCCTTGAGAGAATCCACGCTCCTTTTCCCCCGGTGACTGAATGCATGCGTGTCCACTTCAACTTCCTTTTCTGTTTGGGGGAAGACCTGAGCGACTTGATATTGCCAATCTGTTTGAACAAGAAATAAAATGATGAGTTGCCACTTGCTCTGAGTCATACACATGTCAGCTAACAGAGCAGAAGAATAATTCTGCTAGTCATGAAAATAGGAAACGAACTCATAACAGCAGAATCTGTTTAACTGTAATATTTTGAGTTGGTATGAACATCTCTGTGTAGAAGACAATTTTAAAACATATCATAAGTCGTGACAATGGTTAATGTACAGATCCAGCAGAACTCCCAAAACAGATGTGCAGCCCTAAAGCAATGCATTTTATCCCCTTCCCTCCCCGCCCTCTGCACACACACACTTCATAAATATTCTCTATTTGTTTTGAGAAAATAAGCTACAATCCAAACAAAGGAATGAAACCTAGTGATTCTTAGTACACTTGAAAATAAAAATCAGATGTTATTAGCTTGTGGGTTTATATTCCCTTCACACAAGTTTTGCCGGGCAGCAAGGAGCCAACAATGTATTTGAATTGGTTAAATAATATATGGAATGATCTTTGTGTAAATGTGCTAACCTGCTTTGTTGCTCACAAGTCAGATCTGGTTCATTGCCCACCTCACTTAATAAGCAACACCCTCAGGAGGCATCACAAAGGCTCTTGTTCATTTGTGCTGTTCTCACCTTGGACTCTTGTCAGGGTGGTGAAGGATGACAGTGATAGGCACTTAGAGAAATGGATGGGAAGGCAAAGAGACCAAATCACAAAGGTATTTTAAAGCCATCTGCAGGGACTGGCCTTGCTGACCCAGCTCATCCTGCTACTACAGGATGGAAAATAAGATTTAATCATGACTCCTAGTCTTTCATTTCAGTAGGTCAGCAGGGGAAGGTGTATCATAAGTAAGGGAAATTCGGTCTCTGACCAAGAAGAACAGGCTTCTTCTATACAACTATTACCCAAAGATATGAATTGACAGGCTTTATAGCTGGCAGGATACAGGTTCAAAAAGGGCTAAGAGAGCAGTGATTTAATTACAGCTGTGATGTTGCCCTCAATATGAGAACATTCCAAGAAACCAAAATGTATTTAATGTGACTTATTATACTGTTGTATCAGCTGCTTAGAACTCTAATAACTAAGTTAAGATTACCACTACTGACCACACACAAATGGTCTAAAACATTTCCTTGTCAACTCAGAGAGGTGCTAATAATTCTTCTAGACAGAAAGGATATTCTTTGGTTTCACCGTGAACGTAAAGGGTCTCCCACTGCTTAATGCTTTGGCAGATACAGCCCAGAGAGAAATACCACCATATTACCACCATACTGTTGGTGATCTAGACTTTTCCATGGGCTCCTGAAATATGAGCTTAAAAGAACTGTGAAGAAAGAAGTGGCCAAAAGCTCCATAAAGAAGAACCCAAGAGCTAGAAAGATGTAGCACATGCACAATTCATAGAATTGGTATAAGGCTGAAAACTCTTAGGTACACAAAGCGTCGATCATGGGTGCCCCCGTGACTCATATTAAATGTTCAAGAACTATGGCTAATGAGTACTGTCATCATCACCATATAAAAGGTTTCTTTTTTAACACTGTTGTCCCACTGGCCATTGAACGGTGCTCAATAAAGATGTTTGTTGACTGACTGATGGATGGATAAATGAGTTGTTGACAGTCTTTTTGAAACAAAAATGACTGGACCAGACAGAATTGAGTAATGGAAGGAATATTGTACAAGAATTCAAAAGAGCTGGGGTGGAACTCTTTTGCTGGGTATGGGGTCCAGCATAATTTACAGAACTTTGTGCTCTGGTTACCCTAGATTTTAAATGGGAACGAAAATACCTTACCTGCAAAGGCAGACAGCTTTTCCTGACGATGTGTCAGGCTCGAAGACCTATGATTCTAGGCAAAGCTACATAAAGTAATTTTATGTGCTTTATTTATATATCCTGCCTCATTACCAAAAATATATGAGGCAGCTTACAACAAAACTAAGCAATAAAGTTTTACAACAACCAGATAAGACCTGCTGGCCCAACACTTAGGTTAACTTTAGAGAGGGTGAATATCTGAATACAAATAATCACATCAGAACAACTGAAAATCTATACGGGATCCTTGTTACAATGTTAATCTAGATAAGAAATGTAGCAAATATAAGGCAGTTAATGGATTAAACGCTTCTGGATATAAAAATGGCTTTAAAACAAATCACACAATCCTCCTATACGTGCAAACATATGATATTTGTCCTTCTCTGCCTGACTTATTTCGCTCAGCATAACACCCTCAAGGTCCATCCATATGTTTGCACGTATAGGAGGATTAGGAGGAACTTGACGGAGGAACAAGGGGTAGAAGAAGGGGGGAAATGGTGGGGGAAAGGGAGAGAGGCAAACCATGAGAGACTCTTGAATGCTGACAAAAACTGAGGACTGATGGATGTAGGGGGGAGGGGGGGATGGGCATGGAGGAGGTCACTTGTGGGGATGAGCACTGAGTGTTATGTGGAAACTAATTTGACAATAAACTATTTGTAAAAAAAAATAAAATAAAATAAAATAAAATAAAAATATTTTTCTCATTAAAAAAAATAAAAAAATAAATCACACAAAGGGAAGAGCTCCAAGCAGAGGTGTTTAGTCCTCTAAAATGTAAATCAGGGAGTCTACCTAAAACTTCAAAGAATTCATCTTTATTAAAATCTTCAAAACAGAATTTCAAAACCACTCTTGGTTTCTTGGAAATGGGTGCTATTGCTGGATATTAATTGCCTGATAGTAATGTTGTCACTACCTTTCCAGAGATTTATAACACAAGACAAAATAAAGAACTTCCCATGACGCCTGGAGGCCAGAGACGTCACCCTCCCCACTGCGATCCAAGCACAGGGCAGTGAGAGACGAAATAACTAACCTTGGAGGGGCTGTCTGCCTGGAAAGTCTATTTCTCAACTTCCTTGAGCCCCTCTCTTATTTTTCCCTACCTTCTTACCCTAGAAAACAAACGAAAAGGAGCCTCAAAACTGAGGAGCCATAAAACCCATATTGTCCACTGTTAAACTGACTAAAAGAAAGAGATCGCTAGTTCTGCTACCTTAGCGGCCTTCCCAAGCAAGCCAATACCTAAGCCTGTAAGTGACTCCAGGAAAAAAAAATCAACACCTAGGGACAACCAGGCTCACACAGCCTCCTAGGCTTGTCAGAGTCAGGTAAACGCTTAAGCCAATCAAACAGTTTTCTCGCTTTGTGTCTGCCTTTTTTCCTATAAAAGTCTGTCCCCTCTCCTGTCCTTAGAGTGTTCCCAATCATGTCTGGCTCAGTGCTGCCAGACTAGAATTCATCTTTGCCCAGGTCAACTCTTGACATTTTTAATATACCTCAGTTTATCTTTTAACACCACTTAAGTTGAAGTTTGGCATGTTTGATTAATCTGTCAAATTCTTTTCATAGTGTTTTCATAGTTTCATAAGTAATGCTTTGGCAGGGTTACTGGGGAAGCTAAATTTAACGGACAAGGAGGCCTCCTGTATAAGACAAACATACAAGCTTACTCTAGTACTTACAAAGTCAGTCCCTAGACAGCGGTGGGGTTTTGGTGGGGGGTCCCCCCGACAATTGTTGTCAGTGTTTTATAATTTTTATTCTCTTGCTTCATGGTCACATTAACAGCTATGACAGCGGTGCATTGGTTTGCGTCCCGCATGGACATGCTTGCTCCTAGAATTTGCTACCTTAAACTTTGTAAACCTATCACTTGATCACTTGCTAGTTCTCATATTTAAAAAGACTAAACAGGATCTAAGGAAGGCACTGGGAGGTTTTTAAATAAGAACAACTCTGAGCATTAGGGCTTGGCTTCTCTGACTTTTCTTTTGGTTGTTATTTTAGTTGTAATTCTTTTTCTCTGATGATGTTATGAATACTAAGAGGAAACATTCCTAAGTGCTCCTAATTCAGTACCACATGGTTCATCATGATAGGAGTATGAAATTGGCTTAGATTTTGATCCCATTTCAGAATGAGTTTTAGACAAGATAAAACAAGTCAAGAATGAATGTTTTACAGAAACAAAGACCGAGAAAAATTGGCAAGACCACAGCATGGCCATCGACACTGTAAATTATTCCTATGCAATTCATGTGATTTCAGACTCATAAAAATATTTTAAATTATTCTTTAAATCGCCACCAAAGCGAATCGTTCAGAAGCAAGCTAAAGGGATATGTTTATGGGATATAATAATATCTCATATTATTAAAGGGATATGTAATATGATTCTTCTCTTCCCAGCTGTAGTGAAAATAGAAGCAACACGAGGGATCTTTGAGTAGTGTGGCTCAACAGAATGTTTCCTTTCTGCCCACTGTATGTTCATTAACCCACTGATGGAAAACTTTCAAAGATAAATTTCTCCAACATATTTTGCTATAGTTGTTAATCACATGGCTCATGGAAATATTAAATAGATCTAAAGACTCTCTTTCGGATATGAGAGAAAGCTTAAAGATGTATTTCTACATATATATTATGTATAATACATAAATTAATCTTAACACATTCTTGAGATATTTTATTCAATTAAAACAGCAGGTAAGCTATCACTGAAGAAGTGACTTCATTACATTCCAAATTAACATTATTTTGAAAGCCAAAAATGTCTAGTTAATCTGAGAGTAAAGACAAGAAACTCATGTGTGTCACCCTATTGTTGTTTGCAAACCTGGAAAGTCTCTTTTGTGCCATCATATACTGTAAAATAATTTAAAATAAAATTCAAAAACAGTAAGAAAACTGTGCTGGGATGGATATGTTTATATTTATCTCTTACTTAAATGATTTTATTAGGATAGCTTACATTTAACTAATAGTTATATGTTGAAAACATCCTTAACCATATGTCACATGTCTTGCATACAGATCATATACACAAAGCATGTCAAACCATCAAGAAGTAACTACCTAAACTGACATGCATCTTATGTAACTGGGGTCCATCTGTGCCTTTTGATAAGCATTTTGATCTACACTTTACAAGGGAACCCCTGTGAATGCTCTGCAGAAACATTAAAACTGTTCACTGAAACAGATTTGCTGGCTAGATTCATCTGAAAATAGATGAAATTATCTGGCTGAGGTAGATCCTGTTATAAGGCTTTGCATCTCAATTTATTGTGGAAGTAAAGAGGAAATTCTATATAAATGGTTATATCCAAGGTTATGTCCACTGGTGAAATGGCTATGCAGTGGGTTTGAGGTTTTTGACTGATGGCATTACAGAGTAAGACGGCTACAGAAGTGAAAGTGAGAAGTGAAAGCATACACAATGTTGCAAGAGATGCAACATTGAGATATTAAAGTACTTGAGTGGGACCTAGACATCAGTCTTTTTAAGCTTCCCACATGATTATTTGAGCCCCCTTGGTTGAGAACCACTGCCCTGTGCTCTAGACCCAACATACATGCCTTAGGGTATGAACTCATCATCTCTTGCCTCCAATCTAGTCTTACTGTCTTCAAACTCTTCCTTCTCCAATCTTTTCTCCATCTGCTACCAGAGATAACTTTCAAAGTCATTCACTTCTCTCTTTGGCTTAAAATTGCTAATGGATCCTTACCACTCACAAAGCTATAAACACTCCATCTTTTGTTCCAATCACTCTCCCCTCTATTTGCACTCCGCCCCCCATCATGCCCTAGGCTCTTACCATGCAGAATTCCTCAATAATCTCTTTACTTGCAAGGAGTATAGTTACCTTTGCATGCAGGAAAGCCCCTTTTCACCCCAGACTTTGGGAAATCCCACAATTCTTTGAAGATACAGCAAGAGATACAAATATTCTCTTGTTAAATGAAGCTTCCCTTGGGCACCTGTGTGGCTCAGTTGGTTAAGCATCTGACTCTTAATCTTGGCTCAGATCATGATCTCACAGTTGTGAGGCTGAGCCCCACATTGAGCTTTGTGTTGAGTGTGAAGCCTGCCTGGGATTCTCTCTCCCCCTCTCTCTTCCTCCCCTCACTCAGCTTGTGAATGCATGCACACACTCTAAATAGACAGATAGATAAATAATAGATAGATAGATAGATAGATAGATAGATAGATAGATAGATGATAGATAGATAAAAATGAAGTTTCCCTTGGCTCCCCCAGGTAGAGTTAGTTTTATTTATAATCCAATATCTCTTTTTACCTGACTCTTCAAACACCCTTTTGCCTATCTCACTTTCATGTATATTTGTGCAGAAAAGAGTTACAGCAGGCCTGAGACAGCTATCCTTTGAAAATGCTGTTTGCAAGGATGGCTCTTGGCTGGCGTCTGGAAACGTAGAGTTAGGGAGGGTTCCCAGTATTCTCTAACAGGTAAGAGTGGCTCACCATAGCTAAACTGTTTGGGCAAATAATATGGTTTATGCTGAACACCTGCTTTCCTTCTGGACTTCTGGAATCTTGGTACATGCTAGACAGAAGGTGGATAAGTAAACAGCTCCCAGTAAAAACACTGGGCTGGGTTTCTAATGAACTTCCATGGTTGATAGTATTTTACATGTGTCATCACAGTTTGTTGCTTGGAAAAATTGTGTCCTATGTGCTCCTGGTGGGGAGGGCTCTTAGAAACTTGCCTTAGTTGGAGACATTGCCCAAGTGCCTATTCCCTTTGTGGATTTTGGTTTTATCTTTTTGCTGTAATAAATCAGAGCCATAAATACAAATATATGCTGGGTCTTATGAGTCCTACTAGCATATCACTAACACTGGGGTGACCTAAGGGACTTCTGACACTGAGATGTTTCAGATCAGAGACTCTATCTTATTTACATTTTTTGTCCTATCTTTATAAGCATGGGCATTGACATATAGCAAGTATACAAAATCTTCTGAATAACAAATGAACGGATAAGTAAATGAATGATTGACCAAGTTGCTGCTCATCTGAGACAATGACTTAAAAAACTTCTTAAGATTTTAACTGCCTTTCTGAGTAGCCAGAGAGAAGGGGAGAAGAAGGAGAGAACCATGGGAAAACAAATCCACAACAGATAAATTTCTTTTATGTGACATAAGCTGGACTCAAAAATAGCTCACTGGTCAGTTAGGTGATGTTCAGCAACACTTATGGTTGCAGTTTATCATCTCGGTTCTTTTTAGTTAATGAACTCAGTAAGCAATACAACACATGTCTTCAAAGAATGCAGGCATGGCCCAGGAGACTGAAAAATTATGACTTAGATGAAACAAGGGCAATTTTAAGTTAAAAGAGGAAAACAGGTTGAGAGTTACTCTCGAAGTACGAAGCATTAATAGTTTTCTAATTTTATTATTAAGTAAAATAATCAAAAATTTTAATTTTATACATAAAAAGGGTATCATATGGAAAACATTTTCAGCTTTATAATAATCATCAGTAATATTTAAGACAGGTTTAGGGGGCACCTGGGTGGCTTAGTAGGTTAAGCGTCTGACATTCGCTTAGGTCATGATCTCGCAGTTCGTGGGCTCGGGCCCCGCGTCGGGCTCTGTACTGACTGCCAGCTCAGAGCCTGGAGCCTGTTTAAGTCTGTGACTCCCTCTGTCTCTGACCCTCCCCTGCTCACACACTCTCTCTCTCTCTCTCTCTCCTAGAAATAAATAAAACATTAAAAAAAAAACTTAAAAAAAAAAAAAGACAGGTTTAAGGTAAGGCTATATATTTACTCAAGCATTAAAAATAAGTACAAAGAATAAAACTTTGTTAACAGTTATAAGAGAGGTGTTCACGAATGGTTTCTAATAATGAATTAATAATAATAATAATAGTAATATTGATAATAATAACTTTAATTTAGGATTAGTTGAATAATATGCACTGTTCGAAACATCTGCATACATTAATGTATTTGGCACATACCATTATTGTAAACTGTCTTACATATGAGAAAATTGACACATATGAGGTGGTAAGTGATAGACTAGGAAAGAAAACAGAGCTGAATCCAGAGACTTGATCTTAACAATTATCTAATCTTCCCCTGATTAAGCTTTTGGGAGCTCAATTTAGCAATCTGTCACAAACCCTGATGACATGACACAAAGAAACAATCCAAAAGGGGAAAAAATAATGAAACAAAATGTGCTTTTTAAAACGGCAAAAATCTATAAAAAATTTAGCTTGTGAAAGCAACAAAAGAATATGGTATTCCATCAGGTTGACGGCAAAAGGGAGGAAATGAAATAATGTTAATGAAAAAAAGGAGCAGAAAGTAATAGCACACTAATATTAATTATATTTTCATTATACATTGAAAAGTTGGGAGGTCCTTGAAAATGAATCATTGTTTATTTGTTGTTGTTGTTAATTGAGGATTATGCTATTAAGTGCGTAGGAGAAATTTAAAAGACACACTTAATTCCTTCAAGTAGATTTCACATGCATTTTAATAACCTCCTGTTTTACAATAAAAAAGATGATTATCAAAGAACTCAGGCCTTCCACTGATGTTTCAGATAAATCTGTCAGATTTAGAGAATAAACTCATTTCCACATGAACCATAATCAATAAATAATCTATAAACAGGGTAAATAGCATTTAATTAAACCTGAGAATCTATCTTTTAATGAAGTCCCTGAGATCGACTGTAGAAAACACAGCATCATGACCCCAGAAACCACATGGAAATTTTAGGTATGTGACCTCCTGTTATCTTTAAAATGAATGGGGCAGTTTTATAGCCTTTATGGTCCCTTCCACCTAGAAAAGTCTGTGATCTAAAAAAAAAAAAAAAATCTATCATCTACTGGCTAAATATCTTGTTAACACATTTTAGACTGTTGGCATCATATATTAAACATTCTGCATTTGTTTTCCAGTTTACTACTTAAGTTGTGAAAATTTATGTATTATGAGACTTTAGAGTCCCCATAGCACAGAAAAAAAGTAAAACTATTTGGTAAAAATACCTTAACACTTCCATTTATCACTAGGCATCCTAAACTATCCTTATTACCAGTATTAAGAATGACTGGTTTTAAGTTAAGGGCTCCACACTAAAAGCTAAGCCCCAATGCATGAAGAGTGTAACTGTATCTGCCAAGGGAGATGGGAAATTCTGTAAACAAGGACTAGTCATGGCCAATAGCTTCTCTAAAAAAAAAAAAGAAAGAAAGAAAAAAAAAAAAAAGAAAATGTTGAGTCTTTTGAGCCAAACCAGGCCAGATGGAATCAATTGGGATAACAGTGCCCGGTGTCAAACATTATATCCAAATGCCTAGGGCCCAAACAACTGAGGGTCTTCTATTAAATTATGGCTGCCAGATGTCTGATATACTTGATCTCACTGCATACTGTCATCGGACCATATTCAGCTTGTGGGGTCAGAATCTATAATGGCCCAATATTGAGTCCAGAACCTAGGCTGACATAGCCAATGGCCACAGATGACAGCCAATGTATGCATTTCTATCATACTGTCTATTAACTTTTATCTGATTTAAATCAAATCACACAATTATCAAAATGGTCCCAAATTTCTACAGGTTAAATGATCTCTAGAAGTTTGTGTGGACTTGGGTAAGTGGTCAATAATACAATTATTATAAAGATAACAAAATTGTCTCTATTGTTTATTTTTTTGAAGTTATAGCCCAAAGGTTATAAATTTAAGGTTAGTCTGGACTGGCATTTTTATTGAAAGATGACTTCAGTTAGTGTAAGGCATTCCACATTCTTAGACTTGAACCCAGAAGTATTTTTTCTGAAATTTGACCAATTATAAAAAATTAACAGATTAACTTCACTTCCATCCCCTACTTGCCCAAAAATAATTAGCAATATTTTCAATTTAATCCAACAACTAAGAAATAAACACCAGATTTGGGTTCAGCCCTAAGATGTGGTTTGTTCCCATTAGGACTAACCAGATATTAACTGTTAAATGTTGAATACCATTCCTAGACAAAAAGTGAAACATACAACCACGAAATCTATATTTTTGGACTCCCTGTTTTGTGCTATGGTTGAAAACACAGGGTAAACAAAACACAGATGTAATATATTCAACTTTGAGACTCAATTATTATGCAAATCACACAAACATGTGTGTTAAGCCACTTAAGAATGTCAGACAGAAAAAGAAAAGTCTTATTTCAGTTTTATATAAATTTAAAAGGCCAGCAGAAAAAAAACATCAGTAGCACTTATTGGGATTAATACTATGTGCACAACTATTCAATGTTTTGATGTATAAAATCGTAATCATATATGGTTTATCTGAATATATACAAATATATCTAACCTAATAAATTTTTAAAAGATTAGTCATCAAAAAAAGACAAATGTCATAAATAGGTAGCTCACAGCGAAGGAAATATAAATACTAATAAATGTTCAAGTATTTACCGTTATAAAACCACAAATTCTGGGCACCTGGTTGGCTCAATTGATTGAGCATCTAACTCTGGATTTCAGCTCAGGTCAGGATCCCAGGGTCCTAGAATTAAGCCCCAGGTCCGGATCCATGCTAAGCATAGAGCCTGCTTAAGAATCTCTCTCTCTCTTCTCTCTCCCCCTACCCCTCTCCCTCACTCACATTCTCTCTCACACTTTCCAAACCAATAAATAAGAAAAAATAGATAATAAAAATAATAAAAAAGCAATTCAACATAATTCTTCCATATACTACATTCACAAAGATTTATTGGAAATTGTACTTGTCAGTATTTGATAGAGAATTTTTCTGAAGTATTGTACTCTATTATTGGGAGTTTCTAATTTTAATCAAAATTTCATATTGGCAAATTTATAATCTGTAGCAAAAGTCTTCTAGGATTTAATACTCTGCAAATATTCTGAAATGCACATAAGGATTTATGAATAAGTACAAAAAACTATATGTGGTATGATTTGAACTAGGTAAAAAAAAGAAAAATATATATGTATATACACATATATATACACAAACACATATATATGTGTGTATATATATATATATATATATACACACAATGAGAAGGAAATACATTATAATATTACCAGTCCTTTTTCTGTGCTATACAAGATGGAAGCAGCTATATTTTTTAAATTTGCTCTTTACCTTCTATAGTGAGGGGACAAAACCCTAAATCTCTGCTTTCTGAAGGTCAGATCCAAATATGCTGACTTGGTGAAGCCTTTCATCACTACCAATATATAATTTTCCCAGGGAGAGTTATTTTAAAGTGCTCTCAAAGAACTTTACCCAAACCTATTGCTGTGTTCTTCTTGTTGTAATTATTGATTAAATGCCATTTCTCTACAAATGACCAGGAGCTTGTCCAGGAGAAGTGTCATGCCTTTCTTCATCTTTGTGTTCCTTTCTGTTACTGTTCACTGAAATGGCTCAGGGTCATGACTGAGTTGGAGTGGTAACCTGGTGTTTTCCATCATGACAGCTCTTGCTTAAGACAATTTCATTTCTTTGTGTAAATTCTTATCCTTGAATACTTAGATATGTTGGAGTTTTTCTTGAGAAAACTGGAAGGATCCTGCCAAGTTCTGTGCAATTTCCTACACTTTCCTAACCTCTTTTTCTATATATGAACTTCATCAAATAAATGATCAGTGTTACAACACTATAACTCCAAAATCCTTTAAAATCTTCAGACAGATTAATACAGTAAGAGAAAAGAATCTTCCCATTATTCTGTTTCTCACATTTGATTCATGTATTTAATGAAATATATTTTCATACTGCTTTAGGGCCACAATGCAATGAGCAAAACTACTTAGCTGTGAAATCTCCAAACAACTTTATTTCTTTCATTAAGTGCTTTTTGAGTATTTACTAGCCAGTGATGTCCATAATTTATCCACTTATCCAGGCCCCTCTATATATAAACTCAAACTAGTACTGGAGATGAACTATCTTGAGAAAAAATGTATTTCCCTATATAAGTCTATGATTTTTACTTAGACAATCATATTCCAAAGGGCCTCTATCACAAAAATGGGAAACTTTATGTTAAAAGCTAAGAACATAACGGGAGATAGAAAGTTTGACTATAGTATAAATTTAGTTAAGAAATTTTGGTTTTCATACACAGTAACATACTTTCAATATGATATTTTACTCCACTCACTGATTTTGATAACATTTTTTAAACTTGTTTTCAAAAAGAGAAATACTTAAATTTGACTAGAAACTTCCATTCAAGTAACCATTTTAAAAGAAAGGTCTCTAGGCACCTGGGTGGCCTAGTTGGTTAAGCTCCTGACTTTGGCTCAGGTCATGATCTCACAGTTTGTGGGTTCGAGCCTTGCATTGGGCTCTGTGCTGACAGCTAGATCAGAGCCTGGAGTCTGCTTCAGAGTCTTTGACTCCCTCTCTCTCTTACCCTCCCCTGTTCACACTGTCTCTCTCTCTCAAAAATAAATAAAACATTAAAAAATATTAAAAGAAAGTTCTCAAGAATTTCTAAAATGTTATGAATGCCTGAATTTTGTCATTACTTCTCTAAATAAGACCCCCTAATTAAATTGCGTGATTGCATATATTTATGCTGATTATGCAATTTAACTAACATTGTAAATAAACCATAATCAACAAAATTACATTAAAAAGGAAAGTAAGACAGTGAAAACTGTACTAAAATTAGATTTAAATTTCTGTGATAGACTCCTAAAATATACAAACCATAGTTGAAGATTAAACTACCAAAGTGAGACAGAATCCAAAGCAACCCTTCAATCACTTAGATATTAGTAGCATTCCACCACTCTTAGAATCCAAGTGATTCATTCCCCTTCTTTCCTTGAATTTGCCTCTTAGTAAATGCTTTTTCTACACAGAGACAAATTGCAAATAAACTGGAAAAGTCTCTGCCTTAAGTACTTATTATTATATAAATTTATGTGAAACCTCCTTTCTATAGGCGTGTTGGCTTTAGTACAACAAGAAAAAATCTGAATTGCATAAAATAATTAAAAACCTAAAACTTCCGGGAGAAGTAAGGAGCTCCGTACATTTCGCCTGCACCCATCTCTCAAAGAGAGAAGGCCTGAAGTCGTAGGACACTGAGCCACAGGAGTTTGGGAAGAGAAAGAGACAGAGTACACTGGGAAGGCAACCTCATAAGGCTGCCTCAAGAAACAAGCCAACTACACGTGGTGGAAAGTCCCAAATACCACTACCAGTAGGGAAACAAAATAACCAAACGCTCAACAAGAGAAACCAAGAGACACCATCCAAAGAACACTTCCTGAACAGACAGGCCCTGAACAGTCAAAGAGTCCTCTCTAATACAGCAGTACTCTAGGGACCGAGTGTACAACATGATTTTAAAATTAACAAGAGATAGAAAGCTAACCAAAATGACGAAACGGAAGAACTCTCCTCCAAAGAAACTCCAGGAAGAAAAGACAGCTAGAGAACTGCTTAAAACAGATATAAGCAACATAACTGAACAAGAATTTAGAACAATAATCACAAAAGTAATCACTGGGCTTGAAAAAAGCATGGAGGACATCAGAGAAACTATGGCTACAAACAATATGGAGGTTAAAAATAATTATGATGTATTAAAAAATGCGATAAATGAGATACATAAAACTGGAAGTGGAAGCGTCCAATGCATGGATTGAAGAGGCAGAAAGGAGAATAAGTGATTTAGAAGACACTGTTATAGAAAAAGAAGAAACTGAGAAAAAGAGAGATAAATTGATCCAGGAACATGAAACAATAGTTCAAGAGCTCAGCGAACAATCAAAGAGAATATCCGTAACATAGGAATTCCAAAAGAGGAAGAGAGAGGGAAAGGTGCTGAATGAGTCCTGGAACAAATTATAGCAGAGAACTTCCCCAACCTGGGGAGGGAAATAGAAGTTGAAATTCAAGAGGCACAGAGAACTCCCCTCAGACATAACTTGAATCCATCTTCTGCATGACATATCATAGTGAAACTGGCAAAATATAAGGACAAAGAGAGAATTTTGAAAGCAGTTAGGGAGAAAAGGGCCCTAAACATATAAAGGGAAACCTATCAGAATGGTGACAGACCTATCTAATGAAACTTGGCAGGCCAGAAAGGAATGGCAGGAGATCTTCAATGTGATGTACAGAAAAAAATATGCAGCCAATAATCCTATATCCAGCAAGCCTTTCATTCAGAATAGAAGGAGAGATAAAAGTCTTTCCAAATAAACAAAAATTGAAAGAATTTGTCACCACTAAGCCAGCCCTACAAGAAATCCTGAGGGTGACTCTCTGAGGGAAGTGTTGCAAGGAGCACAAGATACTAGAGACACCTCCACAAGCATAAATCCCAAAAAGGACACAATGACTCTAAACCCACATATTTCAATAATAACACTGAATGTAAATGGGCTGAATGCTCCAATCAAAAGACATAGGGTAGCAGAATGGATAAAAAACAAAATCCATCTATTTCCTGTCTGCAAGAAGCGCACATTAGACTGAAAAATATCTTCAGATTAAAAGTAAGGGGATGGAGAAATATATATCATGCTGCCGGAAGTCAAAATAAAGTGGAGTAGCTATACTTATATCAGACATACTGCACTTTGAATTAAAGACAATAACAAGGGATGAAGAAGGGCATTATATAATAATTACAGGATCTATCCATCAGCAATAACTAACAATTATAAATGTCTATGCACCAAATATGGGAGCAACTAAATATTTTAAAAAATTAATCACAAACAGAAACAATCTTATAGACAAGAATGTGCAAATAGCAGGGAACTTTAATACTCTGCTTACAGCAATGTATAGATGAACCAGACAGAAAATCTGTAAAGAAACAATGGACTTGAATGACACATTGACCAGATGGATCTGACATATATATTTAGAAGTCTACATCCTGAGGCCATGGAATTTACTTTCTTCTCAAGTGCGCATGGCACATTCTTTAAGATAGATCACATACTGGGACATAAAGCAGCTCTCAATAAATATAAAAGAATTGAGATCATACCATGCACACTTTCAGATCATAATGCTTTGAAACTTGAAATTAATCACAGGAGGATGTCTGGAACACCTCCAAAAACATGGAGGTTAAAGAACACTCTACTAAAGAATGAATGGGCCAATTAGGCAATTAGAAAAGAAATTTAAAAATATATGGAAACAAATGAAAATGAAAATACAACAATCCAAAATCTATGGGATGTGGCAAAGGCAGTCCTAAGAGGAAAGTACATTGCACTCCAGGCCTATTTCAAGAAGTTAGAAAAAGCACAAATGCAAAATCTAACAGCTCATCTAAAGGAACTAGGGGCAGAGCAACAAGAGCACCCCAAACCCAGTAGAAGAAGAGAAATAGTAAAAATCAGAGCAGAAATAAACAACACAGAGACCAAAGAAACAATTGAAGAGATCAATGAAACCAAGAGTTGATTTCTTGAAAAAATAAACTAAATTGACAAACCTCTAGCCAGTCTTCTCAAAAAGAAAAGAGAGAGCAGCCAAGTAGACACAATCATGAATGAAAATGGACTTATTACAACCAACCCCTCAGAAATACAAGCAATTATCAGGGAATACTATGAACAATTATATGCCAACAAATTGGACAACTTAGAAGACATGGACAAATTCTTAAACACACACTCACTACCAAAATTCACACGGGAAGAGATAGGAAATCTGAACAGACCCATAACGAATGAAGAAATTGAATCACTTATCAAAAATCTCCCAACAAATAAGAACCCTGGACCTGATGGCTTCCCTGGGGAATTCTACCAGACATTTAATACAGAATTAATACCAATTCTTCTCAAGCTATTCCAAAAAATAGAAATCGAAGGAAAACTACCGGGCTCATTTTATGAAGCCAGCATCACTCTGATTCCCAAGCCAGACAGAGATCCAGCAAAAAAAGAGAACTGTAGGCCAATATCCTTGATGAATACAGGTGCAAAAATCCTCAAGAAGATACTTGCAAATTGAATCCAACAGCACATAAAAAGAATTATCCACCAAGATCAAGTGGGATTCATTCCTGGGTTACAGGGCTGGTTCAATATTCGCAAATCAATCAATGTGATACATCACATCAACAAAAGAAAAGATAAAAACCATATGATCCTGTCGATAGATGCAGAAAAAGCATTTGACAAAATACAGCATCCCTTCTTAATAAAGACTCTAGAGAAAGTTGGGATAGAAGGAACCTACTTAAACATCATCAAAGCCATCTATGAGAAGCCTTCAGCTAACATCATCCTCAACGGGGAAAAACTGAGAGCTTTCCCCCTGAGATCAGGAACACGACAGGGATGTCCACTCTCACCACTGTTGTTTAACATAGTGCTGGAAGTCCTAGCATCAGCCATCAGACAACAAAAGGAAATCAAAGGCATCAGAATTGGCAAAGAGGAAGTCAAACTTTCACTCTTCGCAGATGACATGATACTCTACATAGAAAACCCGACAGACTCCACCAGAAGCCTACTAGAACTGATCCAAGAATTCAGCCAAGTTGCAGGGTACAAAATCAACGTACAGAAATCGGTTGCATTTTTATACACCAACAATGAAGCAACAGAAAGAGAAATCAAGAAACTGATCCCATTCACAATTGCACAAAAAACCATAAAATACCTCGGAATAAACCTAACCAAGGATACAAGAGATCTGTATGATGAAAACTATAGAAAACTTATGAAGGAAATTGAAGAAGACACAAAGAAATGGAAAAACATTCCATGCTCATGGATAGGAAGAATAAATATAGTTAAGATGTCATTACTACCTAAAGCACTCTACACATTCAATGCAATTCCAATCAAAATTGCACCAGCATACTTCTCAAAACTAGAACAAACTATCCAAAAATTTGTATGGAACCACAAAAGACCCCGAATAGCCAAAGTAATACTGAAAAATAAAACCAAAACGGGAGGTATCACCATCCCAGACTTCAGCCTCTACTACAAAGCTGTCATCCTCAAGACAGTATGGTATTGGCACAAAAACAGACACATAGACCAATGGAACAGAATTGAGAACTCAGAAGTGGACCCAAAAGTATACAGCCAACTGATCTTTGACAAAGCAGGAAAGAATATCCAATGGAAAAAAGACAGCCTTTTTAACAGATGGTGTTGGGAGAACTGGACAGCAACATGCAGAAGAATGAAACTAGATCATTTTCTCACACCATGCACAAAAATCAACTCAAAATGGATAAAGGACCTGAACGTGAGACAGGAAACTATCAACACCCTAGAGGAGAAAGCAGGAAACAACCTCCTTGACCTCCACCGCAGCAACTTCTTACTTGACACATCCCCAAAAGCAAGGGAATCAAGAGCAAAAATAAACTGTTGGGACCTCATCAAGATTAAAAGCTTCTGCACAGCCAAGGAAACAACCCAGAAAATTAATAGGCAACCAACGGAATGGGAAAAGATAGTTGCAAATGACATATCAGATAAAGGGTTAATATCCAGAATCTATAAGGAACTCACCAAACTACACGCCCGAAAAACAAACAACCCAGTGAAGAAATGGGCAGAAGACATGAACAGACACTTCTCCAAAGAGGACATCCAGATGGCCAACAGACACATGAAACGATGCTCAGCATCCCTCCTCATCAGGGAAATACAAATCAAAACCACACTGAGATACCACCTCACGCCAGTCAGAGTGGCTAAAATGAGCAAATCAGAGAACTCTAGATGCTGGCGAGGATGTGGAGAAACGGGCACCCTCCTACACTGTTGGTGGGAATGTAAACTGGTACAGCCCCTCTGGAAAACAGTGTGGAGGTTCCTCAGGAAACTAACAATAGAACTCCCTTATGACCCAGCAATAGCACTGCTAGGAATTTAACCAAGGGATACAGAAATGCTGAGGCATAGGAGCACATGTACCCCAATGTTCATGGCAGCACTCTCAACAATAGCCAAAACATGGAAAGAGCCTAATTGTCCATTAACGGACAAATGGATCAAGACGATGCGGTTTATCTATACAATGGAATACTACATGGCAATGAGAATGAAATCTGGCCATGTGTAGCAACATGGATGGACCTTGAGGGTGTTATGCTGAGCAAAGTAAGTCAGGCAGAGAAGGACAAACACCATGTGTTTGCACGTAGAGACGGATTAGAAGGAACTTAACGGAGTACCATGGTGGAGAAGGAGTGGTGAAATAGTGGAGGAGAGGGAGAGAGGCAAACCATGAGAGACTCTTGAATGCTGAGAACAAACTGAGGACTCATGGGTGTGCGGGGGCGGGGGTGATGGGCAAAGAGAAGGGCACTTGTGGGGATGAGCACTGGGTATTATATGGAAACCAACTTGATAATAAACTATTTGTTAAAAAAAAAAAAAAACCTAAAACTTCCATTATTGAGCAACTGGTACTCACTGAGGTATTACGAAAAATTATGTTGTGCGTATTCCCTAGTGCTTACAACAATACTAAGATAAACATTCTTTCCTTTATCTACAAATAAGCAATGTCTGAAAACACTGATTTATGAAACCTGGTACTTCTTCAAAAAAAGCAATCCATAAATGATAGAAGTTATACAATTTGCTTATAGTAAGTGTCCCACCATTTTATAACAAAAATCATTATTTAAATAAAAGAGTCAATATCCTGAAAGACTTTAAAATATTATTAAATGAAAATATTACCTTTCACCTAATATGAAAAAAATCATTAAAAAGAAAATAGAAATTTTTAAATATCTAATATTCTGTTCTAGGTGCAGGAGGCAGAGTTATCACCTTAGTGAATATCCTTTCTGGATATTTCTCTGCATGTATCCCTGAGTCTTTGTATCAGAAAGTGTGTTTGTGTGTTTATGTGTCTACATGTGTATAGCTTCTTTGTTTCAGCACTACACAATAAACATTTTTCCATGTTCTTGACTATATGCTAAATTTAATTTACAATTAATGCCTACCATAAACTAATCCTCAATTGTTGAACTTTAACATTGATACTAAAGCCTACATTTCTGTGATCAACCTAATTTCTTTTCTCAGGAACAATTTCAGAAAGAGGGATTTGTACTCTGTGGCAATCAAACTGTTATCAGTTTACACACTCACCAGCAGGACATGAAGATGGGTATCCCATGTTTTCTCAGTAACTTAATGATGTCTCCTCTTCCCCAATTTTTTTTTTTAACTCCAATTTTTTTTTTTTTACTTCTACGTTAAAAAAATGGAATGTCCTTTTAATTTACATTTTTGATTGGTAATGAGTCAATATTCTTTACTGTTTCTAGTCTTGATTATACTACTCAAATCTTTTCTATATGGAATCTTTTTTAACTTAAAGACTTGTTTAGAGAAAACTAAACCTATAAACAATTTTTAGGAACTCATTTATTATATAAATCTGTCAGAAACGACGTTATTGAAGTCGACCCAACTTTCCCTGATATATGAGAGCAGTATGTTGCTCAGGTGCTTTTGCATAGCTTTGATCTAAGGAAACATGGAGAGACTATTTCTGAAGATAAACCTCAACAAACATGGTTTCCTATGTCTTTGTGTTTAGCATATGCCTTCGGGAAACATACTCCATAAATGGGCGGAAAGCTTTTGCCTCAAACTCTCCATTAAAACTTTACATTGTTGGTCTCTCCTGCCACTGTGAAAAAATATCCACCTTTGTCTGACTGTGCCGCTTATAATAGCCTAGTGAGTCTTCCAGAGAAACTGTCTTAAAACTACAGAAAGAAGTGTACCCATTTATTTATCCCTAACTGGGAGATTTTGAACAGGCAAAATCCTTAGAACAGATCAAATATTTTCTTTGATCCATATCATCTTCTATACTGGGCTATGGGATAAAATAAGAGCACACCATCTTTTGTGTGGTAAGTTTCAAAATGTACTTTATAAACAGTTATTTTAATTATACATTCCAGGGGCACCTGGGTGGTTCAGTTGGTTAAGCATCAAACTCTTGGTTTTGGTTCATGATCTCAAGGTTTGTGAGTTTGAGCCTCACATTGGGCTCCATGCTGATGGTGCGGAGCCTGCTTGAGATTCTCTCTCTCCCTGTCTCTCTTTGTGTCCCTCCCCTGCTTGCTTTCTCTGTGTCTCTCTCAAAAATAAATAAACTTAAAAAAAATTAAAACTACATTTTGTTAAGTATATCCTAGATATTTTTTTGTTTAATCATTTGTACTCAGAGTAAGTAATAGCAAACTGTTTTATATTCACAGACATTTAATATGGCATTAATAAGCCAATTAGTTTTGGTATTAATAAGCCAAAACTAATTTGAAAATGTGTTAATATTAATATTTTAGATCTTATCAAATTGGCTAAAAATATTGGCTCAGAAAATAACAATACTAAAAACAATACAAATTTGACTTATAGCACTAAGCAGTGAGAAATTAACATATTTTATCCTTGCCAAATTATATAATTTAGAGACGATGTCACATAAATATTGCCTTTTTAATATTCTGTAGTACAGGTTAATGTATGTTAGTCCTAAAACCCACTATAAGGTACATATTAATTTTTGACACTTCAGACATAGCATTACATATTATTTCAGTCAATTCTCATGTAATACAGGTAACAGTAGTATGAGGATTATTTGATTTTGAGGGGAAACTTTAGCTATGATTTCTACAACTGGCAAGTGGTTAAGGAAAAGAAAAAGTATGAATGGTAGCACAAATGACAAAGCAAAGTAGAAAAAAAATGGTAACAGTTCAAATTTGGTTTGATATGTAAGACTTGCTTTCCTGATTTTTGTATCTTTTCTTAAATTAAAATTATTTCCAAAAGAAAGTAACCCCTCACTCAAATGCATGCTTTTATAAGAATGGTCATAGAAATTTTACTCACATTAACCAAAAGGCAGAAATAATCCAAAGATCTATCAGCTGAATGGATAAACTAAATATATATATAGACACACATATACATATACATATATATACACACACACACATACACACATATCTATAATGAAATATTATTTAGCCATAATAGGAATGAAAACCTGATAATCTGATCTATTTTACAACATGGATGAAACTTGAAGATGTTATGCTAAGTGAAATAAGTCTGACACCAAAGGTCAAATATGAAGTACCAAAGGTACACATATGAGTACCTAGAGTAATCAAATTTATAGAGACAAAAGCAAAGTAGAAATTACCAGTGAATAGAAGAAGAAGGTAAAGAGGAACTATTCTTTGATGAGTACATAGCTTCAGTTTGGGAAAATAAAAATGTTCTGGTGACAGAGAGTGTGAAGACTGTGTTGCAAAACATTGTGAATATACTCAGTACCACTAAGTTGTATAGTTAAAAATGGTTAAAAGAGTAAATTTTATGTTATGTGTATTCTATCACATAAAAAAGTGGCACCCCCAAAATAGGCCCATTGCTTAGATTTGCTCCTGTTGTATTCCTAGTATTCACATATTATTTCTACCTCAAAAGTCTATAGTTTACATGTTTTTATACTCTAACTTCACAGAATAGAATCTGGTACGTACTAAATTTGTATTTAATATTTCATGAATGAATGGATAGAATTCGTTAAAAGAGTAGTAGGAAGTTGTTGGTTAATCCAGGGGAGAATCTGAATTGTTATAAATTATTAGAATATCCTATCAGGTTTTCCAATTCTGTCTTTTTGGTTATCGGACTTTCAAAGCTGTTCAGAAACATCTCTAAAATTCTAACAAATGGAGGGTAAGCTCATATAACAGATAATCCTGACAACAGCAGTTGTAGTAATGGTGATTCAGCTTCCAAACCAAGAACAAAAGCAATAAACTTATTCATCATTAATAAAGACCATGAGGAGAAAAAGTGCGATTATTTGGTGATGGGAATCTAAATTTTAAACTAGATTGAGTACAGGGAAAGGAATAGCACGAGTTCTTCCCCCTATTTTCTGTTAACAAAAAATAAAAATAAATAAAAATAATATAACATTAGAACCTAGAGAATTAACCTACAGTAGAGTGAAGAAGGATGGCCATGTACCTTAAGATTTAAATATTTCAATCAAATTGAAGCCAAACATGTTTTCATGGCACCCTGGAAACCAAAAGGAAGGAAGAAACTATGGTACCAAGGTATGAAATTGGCATAAAAATATGTTTTGGCTAAGTGGTACACACATCAGGCTGAAAAGCCAGACAAGCCTTCTGACAAACTAGCAAAGGAAAAAAGAAAGCAAAGAGGTGTTAATTGAAGGTATTTCGGAGAATGGCCGAAAAGTTGTATAAAAACAATCTGGGGAGTTAGTTAAAGTAGAGAATCCCTTTGGACATAAAGCAGCTGATGTGACTTTTATTCATTATATCAGCAGCTGATGTGGTTATTTATTCTGTGAAAGTGTGACCTGCTGTGGTTTGCCACATGTCTTCATCTAGAACTATTTTCTTTCTTTCTTTCTTTTTTTTTTTTTAATGTTTTATTTATTTCTAGGAGAGAGAGAGAGAGAAAGCGTGAGCAGGGGAGGGTCAGAGAGAGAGGGAGTCACAGACCGAAACAGGCTTTAGGCTCTGAGCTGGCAGTCAGCACAGAGCCCGACGCGGGGCTCGAACCCACGAACCGCGAGATCATGACCTAAGCGAAAGTCGGACGCTTAACCGACTAAGCCACCCAGGCGCCCCCATCTAGAACTATTTTCTATGCCCTCTGGACAAAAAGGTCTTAACTTTCCACTCCATATTGTAAGCATCATAATGGCTTTACTCCATTTATGGTTCAATTAACATAAACCCTAGAACGGTAGTACTTGAAAAGAGAAAGTTGAGGGATATCCATGAACTATATGTAGTTATAAATGTATAATTTTATGTATCTATGAGCTATAAAATACATAATTTTTTCACATTCCGCCATTTCCCACTTCAAAAATTGGTGATAAATAGCCATGAGCACTTCCAATGTTCCTATGTAGAAATCACAATTTGACCTGAACTCCAGTCCCACCAAACCTAAAACTCCTGCGCGTTTATGAGAATAAATTAACACACATTAACATGTTTTCATTCTACACACATAATTTTTCTTCACATTTCCCAGAGGAAGAGCAAAATGCTCTGAGGCGAACTTTCGAGTCTATTACTTCTAAAGAATGACATATGGATAGAGAAGAAAACCGATCAGCTTGTTCTCATTTTAACTTTACATAATGTCTCACATCTCACCACATGCTGCTCTAGAGTGAAGTGTTTTCACCTGCCTTTTGTTATGAATTACGTGGCTAGGTAACAAACAGGCAGTCCGGGATTATTTTTTTAAAGCCATCAATATCCTTCAATGCTATTTAGAATGCCAAGAGAGTGCTTTCTTCCTTTCTCACTTATCAATCAAATACTTCATGAAGTTTAATTAAAATTAAGTCAAAAATATTCTCTGTGTTTGTATAAACCTTAAATTTGTTAACCTGTTATTGGATTTTCAAAAATACCTGTTTAGAAAACTGATTTAATTTTCTATTTATATGTAAATTTCTATTTCTAAGTTTAAATTCATGTCCATGCTGAGAATGCTAATTTTAACTTTACCATATTTAAATTTATTGTGAGTACAATTAGAAAGATCTTGCACCAGTCTGCAATACATTTACCACTATAAGACATTTAAGACATTCCAAATCATTCTACAAGATGCCTATCTCAGTTCTTGTTTAAGGGGAAAAATTGTGCTTTCTCTTCAATCCATTGTAAAGGCTTTTATTCATTCATTTATTCAAAATCAGATCATGTGAACTTCTAGCTTCAAACTTTCCAAAGGCTTTCTGGTGGTATTTGGAAACAGCAGCCAGAAGACAGGCCCAGGCAAGAATGAGAATCGTTTGGGAAAATTGGAAGGGGGATGAGTGTGTCTGGGGTGGAGGCGGCCTAGGTGGGGTGGACGGAGATGAGGCTGGTGTACAAGCCTTGCAGATATAAGGAAGTTGGATTTTACTCTGAGAGAGTTGGAAAGTCATTGGAAAGGTTTAACCAGGAAAGAGCATGATCTGACACATTTTTTTAAAAGATTACCTCTACTATGCTCTTAAGAATGGTTTGCAGGAGTCTAAGACACACGTTCATTCCCTTTGATTAAACTGATAACAGTAGAAAAAATGTGTTTCTATTCTGAAGATGTTAAGTTATTATATAGAAATGCTAATATGTTCATTCAGTAAGGGGTTGACCAATTCCTATGAGCTCTTAGCAAAAAGAGTGGACTGTGAGAAGAAAATTTAGTAATGAGGCTGACAGATGACTGATAATTTAAATGCCCAGGACCATTAATTTCCCATTTCATGTATTTAATAAGATACATGAAATATTTGGCTGTGAATTTCCACTGTAACATCATTAACTTATGTGAAAATAGGAAAAAAAAAAACAATCTCTACTATAATTCACTTCAATAATCTCTACTACAGTAGAAAAGACAGTTGACTTTTGAAGAATACAGGTTTGAACTGCATAGGACCCCTTCTATGTGGACTTTTTTACAGTACAGTACTATAAATATATTTTCCTTATGATTTTGACTTTTTGTCTCTCTTGCTCACTTTATCATAAGAATACAGCATATCATACATGTAACATACAAAATATGTGTTAATCAAATATTTGTTATCAATAAGGCTTCTGGTTATCAAGAAGCTATTGGTAGTTAACTTTTGGGGGAGTCAAAAGCAATTTAGGGACTTTTGACTGGAAGCAGCATCGGTGCCCCTAACTTCCGCATTGTTCAAGGATCAACTGTACACTTAAATTCCATACATGGAAGTATAGCATGAGGAAGAGAAAAAAGTAATCTCATTTATTCTTCCCTAAACTGTTTTGTTTAGTATTCCAGTAGGCAGAGAGAAAGACAGTTTTGGCTTAAATTAAAATCAAAGGCAAGAAGTTAAGAGTGTCTTACTGTCCATATGCAGAAACTTCATAGGAAGTTTACATTTCTACCAGAAGTCTACCCAAAGATTGTTTTCAATGTATTCACTGCCTTAATAACTTAGGAATGCAAACAGTTATGAAGTTAGTTTCCTGGACAGATAATAGATCTTCAGAGTTCTAAAAGATGCTCAACAAATCTTCGTGGAATGAATGAATGAACAACATCACCTCAGGAGGGAAAAAAAGGCAGATGTAGAATTTCTTTTTATAAGACTAAATATGAAAGGGGGACATTTACAGAGAGCTGTTGTAAAGACAAAGGCTTTAAGTTGAATTTAATAACATTTCTATGTTTTTCCTAACATTAACAGCAAAAATCCACTCAAACTAATCTCTCAAACTTCAGAATGCAACAGAATCATGTAATGTTCCTGAAGAGACCTCAAACTGGGTCCCTTCACAAAGATCCTGGGGGGTTCTAAGGCAGGATATCAGAGAACCACACTTGGAGAAACACTGCTATCAGTAAAACCCTGAGGAATTCTATTTCTTCTGCGTCTCTGGACTGAAAGGTCACATGTTCATACTTTTGGGGCACCTTCCAAAGTTATGTGTGAAATATGAAGGGAAACATTAAGTAGTCTGTGGATACTGCTTCTGATTCTATTCTGAAATGGAAAATAATTGTTCAAGTATTTGGAACCTTGTTTTAATTCCTTATCTGCCTGCACAACTTTGACAAGTGCTTTCTACTATCTACTTTATTTTTCACAATAGCCCTGGATTTATGGAATGCACAATCACTGCTCCGGGTTTATAAGTGAAGAAGTCCAACTGTAAGTGTGTGCAGTGCATTGTCTGCAATTCCACTGGCAGTCATTAGCTGGTTGAAACCTGGACTGGGGTCTTCAGAGGTCAAGTTAATTTTCTGCTCCCACACTAAGGCTAACTGGACTGTTCAGGGTCATTATCCTAGTCACTGTCAGGTAATTATTCATGTCTTTCATTAGTATCATTTGTATCTCCACCTCAACACCAGACCTTTTACTGTGGTGTCCATATGCCTCACAACCAGCAATGGTGAGCCTTGAGACAGGGGCACATACTGGGAATTAGGGATCATGGGGACCCAAATTATTTTTGGAATTTGAATTATACCCATATGAATCTCAAAGTAGTCCCTTCTACTCCTTCTCGCCAGATACTTTGTCAATCCACAAGAAGACACAGTCTTATGGCAAACTGCTGGACACATGGCAGTGACAAATTTGTACTGATTTTTTACCCTATAATTGAAGATTTTCTTTTCTATTTTGAATATTGGGATTACTCATTGGAGTAATGTAGGACAGACAAACAAGGTATGTGGGAAATTCTAGAACTACTTCTCGAACAGGCACAAGATTCACCAGGGGGTAGGTTAAAATGCAGATCCTGATTCTATGTCCAAGATGGAGCCTGGGATTCTGCAACTGGTCTGTGGACCATACTTTGAACAATGAGGCTCTGGAGAAGTAAATTAAACCTGGGACTCCTGAAAATAATAGGAATCACAGGAGAATTCGTATAGAAATGTGAGGCAGAAAGAAATAAAGGCACATAAATATTTTAATCCACTGGGTGTTAGGTGTCTTGGGATTGCCTAAAATCATTGCTAAAAGGGTAGCTTTTACATTAGAAAGGCTTAATGTCTGCCCTGCCCTCAGTACACTGTGCTAGTCCAGGGCCAATTCCTCCACCCTGTTTTGGCCTCCAAAAAAGTCAAGGGGTCATTTGTCCTCCAGAAACAACACAAACTACAATGAAGCACATTAGAAAGCCACACATACCAGTGCAACTGCATATTTATGCAGTTGAAGAAAACTTCTTCCCTCTCTTTTCATTGTTCACAAGATAAATAGTGTGTCCTCCTTCCTGGTTTGGCTAGATTCATTTAGAAAAAGGAATGGGACTCTGCAATTACCCACTGCAGGCCTGATTGCTATAGAATCTACTACTGATAACTCATACGAAGTGATTTACTCAGTGAAGAGTGAAGATTTGAAATTTTCTCATTATTGATTAAGTGGGAGATTAAGTGGAAGAGATAGGTTACATAGAAGAGAATTTATATCATTAAATGTGATATAAATAATTCTAGATTTAAAAATATGCTAAAGCACATACAAGTGGAATAAAAAAGCATGCTCTGATAGGAACTTTTTCTAATAATGCCCTGAAGTTTCAGCAGGTCCATTATTCAGAGAGATAAATTGATTTCTAGGTCTCCTATTCTTTGTTCAATAGCATGGATAACAAGAATATCGTATAGTGATTCAATATCCCCTCTGCATTATAAATGATGTCCATGTAGAATGAAGTCTACTTAGTTTATTCCCTTATAATCCTCGGTTTTACTTCTACCAATATTAACAAAGAAGATATATTTTTTAAAATATTTATGTATTTTGAGAGAGTGCAAGCAGGGAGTGGCAGAGAGAGGGGGGCACAGGACCTGAAGCAGGCTTTGCGCTGAGAAGCTGACAGCAGCAAGCCTGATGTGGGCCTTAAACTTCCAGAACATGAGATCATGACCTGAGCTGAAGCTAGATGCTCAGTCAACTGAGGCACTAAGGGGCCCCATAAAGAAGCTAATTTTTATTGCTTAAAAAAATTTTTTTTAAATCATTTTAATGTTTATTTTAATTTTAAGAGAGAGAGAGACAGACATAGCATGAGCAGGGAGGGAGCAGAGAGAGAGAGACACAGAATCTGAAGCAGGCTCCAGGCTCTGAGCTGTCAGCACAGAGCCCAATGTAGGGCATGAACTCATGAACTGTGAGATCATGACCTGAGCTGAAGTCAGACATTTAACTAACTGAGCCACCCAGGCACCCGTATTGTTTGTTTGTTTGTTTTAATGTAAAAACCTGCTATTAGATGCTGAAGAGGCATCTCAAAAAATAAATAAATAAATAAATAAATAAATAAATAAATAAATAAATAAACCAAGGTGTCATTCAGGAGGTTAATGGATCAGTTTTGGTACATCCAGACAATGGAATATTGTTCAGCACTGAAACAACATGAGCTATCAAGCCCTAAAAAGATACAGAGAAAACTTAAATCTGTATTACCAAGGAAAGGAAGCCAACCTGAAAAGGCTGCATACTGTGATTCCAACTACTTAACATTCTTGAAAAGGCAAAACTAGGCAGCCAGCAAAAAGATCAGAGGTTTCCAAGGGTTAGAGAATGGGGAGAGATAGATAGGCAGAGCGCAGGGGACTTCTGGGGCAGTGCAATTACTTTGATACTATAATGATAGATACACGCTATTATGTATTTGTCCAAAGCCATACAATGTCATCAATGACTCTTAACATAAACTAACGTCAATAGTTACTCAGGTTAACTGATTAAACTACATGTATCAATGTAGGTTAATCAGTTTTAACAAATGTATCACACTGGTGACATTTGATACCAGGATGTTGACAGTAGGGCAGGGTATGCATGTTTGGGGACAAGAACGTACAGGAAATCTCTGTGCCTTCTGTTCCATTTTCCTATGACCTCAAATATGTCTATTTCTAAAAACATCTTGCTATTATTCATAAAAAATATGTAGGTAGTGCCCAAGATTTCCATTTTTAAGTGATGTAAGAAGTCCTATATAATAAAACAGATCAATTCTGCCCTCCTAACAGCATGGGATCAAGAAAATAAAATAAAATTAGAGAAGTATTGCTGTTGCTTGTGTTACTGGATTGTGTTGCAAAGAACAGTGCATCCTTTAGCTAAAGTAAGGAACCTGTGGTATTGTGAAGGTTATGACTGAACCAGCATACTGCAATCATGCACCTGTACATGGCTAACAGAATGGAGGGATGATTCTGAATGTGTCTATCACAAATCAGCCACAAACCACCAATCAGGGACTCCAAGATGAAAATTAGTCATGTGAAGTGTCGTTATTTCATCAGAAAACCATTCTGAAATATTACCTTAGATGACTCTCTGATTTTTAAGAAGATTTTTACAAAAATTAGTTCTAGGAAAATGAATGCATTTACTCTGTGGGGGGAAAAGTCCTTTGTTGTATGTACCCAAAGTCAAATTGCAGAATTCTCTGCAGAGGCAGGAGTGGAGAATCCCATGTGTTTTGGATGGACAGTAACACCACTCCAGGTTTCTGTTTCACTCTTCGTCAAAGAAATGCAGGTATTTTCACATGTGTTTTTTCACCTAACTGACCCAGCTCAAAGGGAGGGAGGGTCAGGAGTTTATGGAAGGTTACTTATTACAGGAGGGCTTTACGATAATCAAGCCTAGGGTTTCACCTTCAGAAAGGCCTGAAGAGCAACTTTTAGCTCTTTCATTTTGCCGTGGGTCCTCACTATTAATATCATGCTAATTTGAAACAATCCATTACTTTATGGATGCATAATATTAAATTTTGAGTTTACATGGATAGCTACCGTGTACATTTACATATACAATGAGTTGGCTGTAAACCAATAAAAAGAGCCATGCTGAATTAGCCACCACAGAGAAATAAAGTTGACGCCCACACATTATTCCGTGAAACCCCACGTCAACCCATTAGGCTGTGCAAAGATGCTTCCAGATTGTGGGTAAATTTACTGAGAGCAGAGGTTTAATGCCAACATGAGTCCCAAATTTCTCCTATTAGAGCTCTCTGATACATCAGGATTAGAATAATTTCACCTATGACATTAACTGCCACTGAATGAAGTTCAAATTTCAAGTGCATCTCAAATTATATAAACTGACGGAAGGAAAAAGCGCATACCACAGATGAATGTGTCAGGACTCATCCCTCTTCTCTCTCACCATCAGTTTCTTTATCTGTAAATGTCTACGCCAACTACATCATCTTTTAAGTCCTCCAATGTGGAATGGAAAAGGCAAATACTAAATTGTTCAAAATATCTTACCTCTTCAATAAACCAAAAAAACTTAAAATTAAATTTAAAATACACACACATCTAAACATATAGCACTTCTGAGAATCATTGACTGAAGGTCAGTCACATTATATTTTAGTGATTGAGAAACAGTTAAGAATAGAAGATGGCACAGTATTCTTTCTATACTTCATACAATGTGCATTCCCATCAAAATCATTAGGTGTCCTTCCTCCCTATTAAAACCAGCAAAATAAAACTGATTATCTTTCTCAAAAGCTTTAGAATTTAAGCTTTAATAAGCTAATCAAGGCCAACTCAAAATGATAAATACAACAAATTTCATTAAAACCAGATGTTATGAACTGAATGTTTGCATCCCTCCAAATTTCTTATGTGTAAGCCCGAACTTCTGGTGTGGCAATATGTGGAGAGAGAGTCTCTAAGGAAGTAATTAAGGTTAAATGAGGTCATCAAGGTAAGGACCAATTTGATAGGGTTAGTGTCCTTATAAGGAGAGAGATCAGTGGACACAGTAAGAAAGTGGCTGTCTACTAGCCAGGAATAGAGCTCTCACCAGAATCTGAATTTGCCAGCAATTTGATCATGGTCTTCTAGCCTCCAGAACTGTGAGAAAATAAATTTCTGTTGTTTAAGCCATTCAGTCTGTGGTTTTTGTTATAGCAGCCTGAGCAGTCTAAGACACTAGTCTTATCAGCAAGTGTAACTCATCCTGTACTTTTGTGTTTAGCTTTTAATTAGTTTCTGTGAGGGATACAGAGGGTATAAGGTTCATCTCCAGTATAACTTGCTAAACATGTCAGTATCTATAGCCTTCAACTAGCTATATCCACTACAAAGATCCATTCATTTAAGCATAAAACAGATATAAAATAAAACACAATCATTTTGTTTTTAAAAAATGCAAAGACAGGGCATCGACAATCAGTCTCATCGACAATCAATCTCAGCTTGTCTCTGCTTTGTGTGTCCACTGTTTAGCAAAATCTAATTGAAATACAAGCCTGAGGCACTACAAAATTCATCAAAGAGAATTTGAATAACACTTTTGATACTTTGATATTACATCACATACACCCAGCATATATGATTTACCAAGAAAAGGAAACCTTTTTTAAGAGAGATTTTTCAGTGATAAAGATTTGATTAGAAACTGAACCAACTGCCGAGCTCCTAGATCAATCTGGATTGTCTAGGCTTAGCCATTTCTCCATTGTGAGTATGCCAGGGGCAAGTTTATTTTAAGAGGTAGAAAGAGGCAGCTCACCCTGTGACATCTTTAGGAACTTAACTAATCCATGATTACAAAGCCATCTGGGTAAGTGGTACCTTCAGAGGATCTAAACCAGGGAGGAAAACAAAATCTCTAGCAGCTCAAGGTAATAACTTGCTTTAAAAGTACTGATACAAGGAAGAAGTATAGTTTACCCAAGTTGGCTCAGATTATTTTGAAATTATTTATTGAGTATGGTGCCAAATACTGAACTAGGCTGAGAAGATATAAAATTGGTTTTATGATCCACCTTCCTTGTTTCTATGGGAACATTTGTTAAAATGTTATGCTGAAGGAGGAGGAAGTGGAGGAGGAGTTGGAAGAAGAAGAAGAAGAAGAAGAAGAAGAAGAAGAAGAAGAAGAAAGAAGGAGGGCGAGAAGAGGAGGAGGGGGAGGGGGAGGGGGGGGTAAAAGAAAAAAAAAAGTCCCATAGCTTATAAAGTTTAGGAAGGTTTGGTTAAACTAAGTGAAATGTATTATAACTCTCATTCTTCATTACTATGTCAAAATCTGCCAAGAATCTCCAGCCCAGAGGACTGCCAACCTGGAGAACTTCTGCCAAGAAGCATTTCATGTTGTTCCTTTTCCACCTGCATACATGCATTCACACTCGCACGTATATATGAAGAAATGCTTGTAAGTAATGCTGGTTAATATTACTATGATCTTGTTCGGTCATTTCCCATAGGTATAAGAAACAATAATTATGAAAACTTATCTATCATAATTCATACCTGGCAGAGTGGTCAAATGACCTCCCATTACAATAATTCACTTGCTTATCACACCTCCAATTTACATTATTATTCGCCAAACAGTGGGTCCAATTCTAATCAAAATTTTTGAAATGTTAAGCTTTATTTGGAATTTAGGATTGATTGATAGCACTTTACTTAAAATCTTGTTCAAATGCTAAGTAACAGTGACAGGAGAAACTAGAAAAAAAAAAAACTGCACATGATCTTTCTCTGGTTCTGAAACTCTAAGACCCTCAAGTAACACTGAATTCTGCTGGTGCTAATTTACTTTTAATTTTACTACTCAGAATTAAGTTGCAGTTAAACTTAAGCACTATAACTTTTCTATAGACAGAAGTTTTTTTAAAGGATATATAAAGATTTCTACCCAAATAAATCCTTTTTAAGATCCCACATTTTGTTGCTCAGATGAAGCAACTGTAAATGAAAAAGCTCAGATGTTTTTAAACATTAGGGTAAGATAAATTATAATGAAGCAAGTAAATAAACATAAATAATAAGTGGTATTTAGTGCATACATATAATAGAGAAATCAAGGCATAAAATTGAAGAGCCAGAAGAACTTTAAAGATTAGTCTACTTCTGGTTAGAGATGATAAATGGCATCTAGATATCTGCTTCTGCCTTTACTATGAAACTCACTGAAATCAAAGTGGTGGGATATTTTAATACCATAAACCCATAAAACAAAGAAATGGAAGAGAAAGGAAGAAGTACACAATGTAAGCTGTCAGAAGAGTAGAGGCTGAGTTACTCAGAAATTGGATCTACCAGCTACATGAGGAAGTAGGGGCAGGGATAGGGCAGAAAAATTGAGGGGGATTAACAAGTAGCTAGACAGTCAGCTGTCTGATCTGCTCACTTTAGCAAAAAGCTAGAGGCTTACAGTCTGGAAAGGGTAAAACAGGGAGGACACCAAGTGCTATAGACTGGATATTTTCATCCCTACAAAATTCATATTCAGGATTGAAGCCTGAATCCCAAATGTGATGGTATTTGGAGATGTGGCCTTCAGGAGGTAATTAGCGTTAGATTAGGTCATGAGGGTAAGGCCCTTATAAATGGGATTAATGTCCTTATAAATGGGGTTAATGCCCTTATAAAAAGAGAAAGAGGCAGGAGATCTCTCTTTCCATGATGGCAAGAAGATGGCCGTCTGAAAACTAGGAGACAGATGATGCTGAATCTGGCAGTACCTTGAATTTGAATTTCCCAGCTTCCAGAACTATGATAAACATTTGTTGTTTAAGTCACTCTGTCTACGGTATTTTTGTTATGGCAGACCACACTGAGTAGGTCACCAGGCCAGGATGAAAGCAGAGGTATTGTCCTGTAATTAGGAAATTATTTATTTTCAAAGGATATATTCTGAATGTGGTAATACCTGCCCTCTGTCCCATCACCCACTAGCCTCCTAGAATGCTGATGTCCAGGTCAGATTCTCAAAGTAGACCAAAGAGAGATTATTCTCTGAGGATCCTGATAAAACAGTAGATTCTAATCAATAGCTTTGAGGTAGAAGCCAGAGGTGCTAAAACTAAGCTTCCAAGTGACATGGATGCTGTTGCTCATGACTCACACTTTTAGCTGCAAGTTCTAGAATCTAACAGATACAAAAGACTGACAGAGGCTGGTCCTGGAAATTTTTCAACAACAACAACAAAAAATTTCCAGCCAGAGCAAGCTAAAGTAAATGTCAATCTTATAGCACCCAACTCTTTAATATGGGCCAAGGGCTTTGAGATATGTGAAGAATGACTCTAATGTAAAGAGTGAAACCAAACAGATAAATGGAATTTGAAAGAAAGCAGTAAGATGAACACTATCACTGATACCTTTAAGAGATCAAAGACTATACGTCACCCATGAAATAAGAACAGGTTTTTTTTTTTCTTTCTTTCTTTCTGTTTTTAATCAGAAGAAAAGTAAGAGCTCTCAGAAATTCAAAATTTGATATTAATAATAAAAGGCTTTACAAGAGAATATTGAGGGAAACAATGAGCAAAATTTTAAAAAAAGATGGAAAAATAAGAAAAAGTTGAATGAAAAAAGGGTGAAAGAATACTCTTCTAGAAGACCCCATATCTCAACAACAAAAACTCCAGAATAAAAGAACAGATAAAATGCAGAGAAGAGAAATATTAAATAACTTAGCTAAGGAAGCTTGCCAGAATTGATGAGTTTTCAGATTGACAGAACCCACTGAGTGCCATGGAAAGGAATATATCCACATCTGGACTCATCAACTTGAAATCTTTGAACACTATGGATATGACAAACTAGAAGACAAAAAAAATGCCTTCAAAATGGTGAAAGAAAATGAATACATATTTTAAGTTCTAATTGCAGTCAATTTTGCATTAGAGTAGAACTCTTAATCTGTGCAAAGCTTTAAAATCTACCTCCCTAGCATTCTTTAACTTTATTTATTTATTTTTTTAGGGGGTGCACATGTGCAAGCCATGGCAGGGTATAGAAAGAGAGGGAGAGAGAGAAAACCAAGCAGACTCCATGCTATCAGCAAAGAGTCTGAAATAGGGCTTTATCTCACAAACCATGAGACCATGACCTGAGATGAGATCAAGAGTTAGACCTCTAACCAATTGAGCCACCCAGATGCACCTCCCTAGCATTCTTTTTCAGGAACTATAGGCCTATATATATATATACTGCTCCAAACTCAGAGAGCAAATCAAAGAAAAGTAAGATGAAGAATTTATGAAACAAAAGATGTGACTCAAAAGAGAGATTAAGGGGAATTATAACAATATGACATAACTCAGCTCTGGAAAGTGCTCTGATAGTACTGATAATGTTAATATTGGAAAGCCGGAGGGACGATGTGTATGGGGGCTGAGGTTATTTACACATCCACTGTATTTTAAGAGATAATTATTAAGATAGAAATACCAGAACTAGTACTATAAGCATATGACTTAGAGATATGCAGATAAATATCAAAAGAAACAGGTTAAAAGAAGTGAAATAGCAATCTCTGGAAAGTGGGAAATAACAGAGCTGCGGAAAAAAAAAATGATGGGTTTCCAACTCTTTAAACTGTGTGCCCCCACTACATTTTTATGAAAATAGAAAGAATAACAGCAATTAGTCTAGCATACTCACTTTATTCATGAAGAAACTGAGAGACTCAGAATTATGACCTTTTTCCAGGTCCCTCAAGTTGCCTTTAGGTATCAGGACTAGAGCATTTCATTGTTTCATTATTTAAACTGGCATAATTAAGTATTAAACGTAATAATAGTCACAAAAGTTTAGATAATTGTTCACTCATTCACTTAACAATAATCTATTGTGTGCTGACTAGGCTCTCCAGGGTATAATAACGAGCAAAACCAGTCCCAGACCCTGTCCTCATGAAGTTTAGAAGTTGCTAAGAGACATTAAAATGACATTTATTGCTAAGTAGAAAACCATAAGATTTGTAAATGAAGTCCCCTCATTGTGTGCTCCTCTGTTTCTTTGCCACATTCCTTGTGAAAGTTTTTCTCCCCACAAACAGTCTAACTCTTGACTTCACTTACTGACACAGTTAAGTGCCAAGAAAATTTATTTTTCCTTTCTCTCTCAAGTAAGGGGCCCAACCGCCATCAGCATGTGAAGTATGGCTTTAGAGAGACTTCAGGTTTCCATGTTAATGTTGCTTGGTCACCAAATTTTCAGCCCATAGACTGGCTGACAGCCCTTTTGGAGCCAGAGAGACCACTGGCTGGTTGGGGAACTAACAATTTATATCTCGTGCTGCAAAGAAGATCCAGTAGTCAGTTGATTTTGTTGAGAACTGTGGAGCTGCATGAGAAACTGGCCACTTACTTCCTGATGGAAATGTGACATAAGAAATTCTGCTTAAAAAAACAGTGTCATACTCTATTTTGAACCATTCTCTGACTTCCTCCAAAAAACTTCAAAAGGCAAACTACTGCTGTCACACTGACGCCCACCATCAATCTTGTTTTCCTTCTTTTTAGACTCTCAAAAATTAAAATACTTTAAAAATATTATACATAAGAGATTATAGATAAAATAGGAAATCTTTTAATAATTAAAATGTTATACATAAAAAGACATGTCTTACTTACTACAAGTTAATCAACTATTATGATTCTTTAGTTGCACCTATAAAAGTCCCTTGAAAATACAAAATGTCCTAATTTTGGTTACTTATTCTTGGTTCCAAATGAAGACTTCCTCAATCCATTTTTGGCAGTTTTTTAAATACATTTTCATTCATTCTCTTACTGCCTCTTCTGCATGTCAGATGGAGGCAGAATGGCGCTCTCCCAGGGAGCTCAGTCCCCATAATGATAGGTATTCAAACCAAAGAGTGCTTATTAATGGTTGTTCTTGGGGCTTTCTGGCTGATGGGTCACCATTCCCAAACCACTTCCTCTCAGACTGGTAATTCATCATCAGAGGGAAAATTCCATTGTAGCTTAATTCTATACCAGCAAACCTGGTGTTTCTCTAAAGGTAAATCTGAAACCAATGCCCTTTGACTCTATAGGATTCATGAGAGCAATTTGGTTGTATACTTCTACTTATTAATTTTAGGTTCTAAGCAGAAATTAGAAATTTCTAATTTGAAATTGGGAAGCATGATGCCTTTCAGTAATATCCTTATTTGCCTACTATGTTCCTTTACAATAATAGAGGACATTAAGGTAATGATTGCATTGGCAATATGATAATAGTGGGCTGAGTTCCCTCTAAAGAGAAAGGATCGTGTACACAGTAGTCCCTGCTTATGTGGGAGGAATATGTTCCAAGACCCTCAGTGAATACCCAAAACCATTAGTAGCACTGAATCCTATACACACTACATTTTTTCCCTCTGCATACATACATATGATAAAGTTCAATTTATAAATTAGGCATAGTAAAAGATTAACAACAGTAACTAATAATAAAATAGAATTATAACAATATGCTATACTAAATGTAACGTGAATGTGGTTTCTCTCTCTTTCGAAATGCCTTACTGTACTGTGCTCACCCTTCTGCTGATCATGTGAGATGACAAAATGCCTACATGATGAAATGAAGTGAATGAATGATATAGGCATTATGTCACAGCATTAGGATACTGTTGACCTTTAGACAATATGTCAGAAAGTCATCTTGGACCCTGGTGGACTGGGGGTAACCAAAACCATGATAAGTGAAACCAAAGACAAGGGGATGCTATGGTGTTTTCAAAGCCTGAAGTGTATTTAGACAATTGAAATATCTGTATCAATTGCAAATGGCAAAATATCCACAAAAATGTAGAAATTAACCACAGGCACAGTTTATGAAGAATAAAATAGTTAACATTGAAAATTAAAGATTCAAGAGTCCAGTATAACTTTTTACCTTTGAATGAACAGAATTCCTGCATCGGCCCCATCATACAATAGAAATCATACTTACAGATTTTTCCTTTAGCAAAAATACTACTTTCTCTAACATTTCTAATATTTTTCTTAATTATGATTATCCATTCCAGGTAGATAGAGAATAGAGATATATTAAGTGTATTTGTTTCAATGGTGCAAAAAATAGCATCTAGAGAACATTAATTAACTCAATCTCCTCCTGCTGATCAATTAAGTGCTGCTTGTTATTATTTCAATGTTAATGCTATAGTTCAGGCTTTAGCATATCTTTTTTGTATCCTACCAACTTAACTGTGCCCCTGTATCCACCCCTCCTCAATCCAGTATCCCTTGTGCAGTCTTGCCACATATATCATGACAGAGTCAGAGGACGTGATCAAAAACTTCCACTGGCTCTAAACTGCTCCCCACTCCCCCAGTCATCCTTGCACCTGTCTACCTCAGTGCCTTGCCCCTGTCACTCACTCCTGTTAGATTGTCTCCCAATAGCTACAATATATTTTTTAATGTTTTTTATTTATTTCTGAGAGAGAGAAGGAGAGACAGACAGACAGACAACAGGGGAGGGTCAGAGAGAGAGACACAGAATCTGAAACAGGCTCCAGGCTCTGAGCTGGCTGTCAGCACAAAGCCCAACACGGGGCTCAAACCCATGAACCATGAAATCATGACCTGAGCTGAAGTCGGACGCTTAACCGACTGAGACACCCTGGCACCCTAGCTACACTATTCTTTAAGCCCTAGTTCAAGAAGATTCATTTGATTTCACATTCACAAGACCTTTCTCTGTTTGGTTACAGCCAACTAACATATGCTGACTTACATCACAGCTAATGCCATCTTCTCTTCCTATGATCTCAGCATTAGACACATTCCTGCATTAAAAGGGGTTTAATAAATGTTTGCTGAGAGATGAGTAGATGAGGAAAACACATGTCCAGAAGAAATCTAAGACAACAAAGTTACCTAATAAGCAATTGAATGTAGAAAAGCCCAAATGTATTTCTTCTGCCTAGGGTCTGTTCATTTTCCTTCATCCTAGAATTCTGAGCATACTAACCTCTGCCTTTACATCAGCCCCTTAGCAGGCTGCAGTCTCAGTGGGGTATGCAATTTGCCTCTTTTGCCTCAAAGAATATAGCTCCATTTAGTCCTTACCTCTGACTTAGGGCACAGCGGCCCTGATTGTCAGGTTGAAACACTAAGTAGCCTGTAGTACTTTCACACTTATGAATGATAACAGGCAACTGAGATTGTTGATGGACCCAAATATACAGGTAATTATAAAACTTGGTTTTAGCCAGTGGTCTTTACCTCTCAAAACAGTGCATTCATCACATAATGATTAGCAGATTAAAATATCAGTTTATCCACTCCTCATTCTCCAATAAGTACTTGAAAAGGGAAATAACAGGTAAGCAAGCAGAATGCAAGAAGGATCAGTTCATCTGCATAATTGAACAACTTTATAATCTATAAAATAACACAAAATCAGCTCTACTATAAATTAACCATACATTTTTTAAAATCATATAAACTCAAAAGTCTTAGTTCGGCAGAGAGAAAGGAGCAGTGAATAACTTCAAGATGCTGGGAACAGCTGCTTGTTTTCATCCCAACACATCCAAAGGATTTATCCTTTTTAAGTCCAAGCCAACTTCTGACAAATCCTTTTGTGATATTGGAATGAAGCTCAGAGTGAGACTGCCATGGTAGGACCTTGTCTGGTCTAGATTCTTTGGGACTCCTTCAGGACTACTCAGGGCACCGGTGGGATACCAGGCTTGTTCACTTGCAGGTAGCTGCAGGTTATGTTATTCCCCAGAAATCTCTTTGCGAACCATGGCGGTATCCCTGGAGGCTGCAAAGCCATACCAGAGGATTTAAGAAGCTCCGAGTCAAGAGGCTCTAAAATATGTCTTTTTTACACAATGTAACCAATGGAAGAATGCCATGACTGTCTCTAAATCAAAAGAATAAGCCTAAGTAATGCCTTAATTAGATATAGAGAAGGTTACAACATGGGGCTTTACAGTTAGAAACCGCTCTGAAACATAAAGGATTATGTGAGGTCATCCAATAGAATTTTTGCTGTAAACAGAGGCTTAAGTTCCCATTATAGTTATACACAATACAAAGCATTCACTATTTCTTGATTCTATTTGCCTCATATGAACTGTCTTAGAAATGTCACTGTAATCTGCCAAGCAGTTTACCGTTCCTAAATTTTAACAAGAACCAGGCTTCTGATTAGGTAGATAGTTCATGCATAAAAGGTATGAATACCATCACGAGCAGAAAGTTGTTCCCAAATAATAAATCAGCCATTCACTACCTGAATAAACTAATAAAATGCAAACTAAGGGCTTGACCAAAGCCAATGAGGCAAAATGTTTTCTTCATTTTGGATAACAACAGAACAATGCCTAGTAAGAAATTACAACCTGTGAGGATACAATTTCTTCTGGGGTGGGAAGAGAATGGAGATGGAGGCAGTGTCATGTGCAAGGAGTAAGATTTGGGTTCATCCAACTCCATCTACGATTTTCATTTAGATTAAAAGTAATCACTCTTTACAGTAGTCTTTGGTCTTAGATTTTTCCATCACATTTGTATGGAGAAAACAAACAAAAAAAGAAGGATAGGTAGACAGACTGCTGGATCATATGCAGTACATTGTCCTGTGACTACACATAATGTCTATTTTTCAGAAACAGGGTGTTTTGAAACATTCTGCTGGTTTCTCATATTTATTTTTATCCTGTGTTATGGCCAGCCTCAATCGTTAAAGTACAATAACTCACTGTTTCAACAAAGTGAATGCTTTTCTGAAAAATTATCCACAGTCTAATCAGAAGAGAAATTTTCTCACCTTATTAACTGAAACACCAGCCAATGACCTATAGGAATCTACACAAATGTTCCCATGACTTGCTTAAAGGACTCCAAGCAATTCATTTCTCTCCAAACTGACCAGTCTGGCCTTTTCACTAAATTCTCACTCTCCACCACATTTTTCAAAGAAGCTTTGAAGTATAAGACCCAAAACTTGGAAAGTATACATTTTGGACAGTGTTAGCAATTTAAGTCTTCGTCTGTCATGTTTCTATCAAGTCCCGCAATAATAAACTTTAATCCACTTCCAATCCATTGGGAAGGGGCAGAAGGGCAGTGGAATAAAATGTCAGGAAGGCTAGTAACATACTTTATAAATGAGCATTTTCAGTTCAAACCATGGTTTGGTTTTTGTGGGATTTAATTTCCACTGAACAGAAACCAAGTACAGATGTATTTGATTTCTCTTTAAGGGTTGGTTATGGATGAGCGGAAGACCCAGAGAAAATGCAACAGAGAAACACTGAAGCAGTGTAGACCAATAAGTGTATCTTGCCCTCCATTTTGTGTTTATGACCCGTCTGCGTTACACAAATAAAATGTATGGTATAGTGCAACTAGGGCTAACGAAGTGGAAGAGAACTGCACAATTGTCAAAGGTGATCAGCTATATGTATAGGGTATATTACAATTCCAATTAAATAAAGCTGTGAGGTCCTTCAGCTATTAAAAATGTCATCGGCAATGAAGCTAATTTGTGTCTGACCAGGGCTTTTACAGTAACTGATTACTTACAGATGCCAAGTGCCCAGGGAACTTTTGCCACCTGTTTTCAATTTATGGATTGGCAGCCTCACCCTGACAAAGCTTACTGGTCTAACACTGGGCTGTGCCATCTGTTGCAATGATGTTGGTACTTAATCAATAGTTTTTACAGAATACCATCTACATTACTGAAAGGCATTATTTCAGCTTTTCCCTTATTCTGCCATTATTTGTTATATACAAAAGGAAAATGCCCCAGATGAACTGGATTGTTCAAATACTACAGCCCTACAAAGTTGATGGACAAGTCCCAAGGGACACTCTGCTCCAAACCAGACACAGAAGTTTAGAAACAAGGGAGATGTGAGGTCATCATACTTAATGTCTCATGTAAGACAGGATTTTTTCCATTAGAAATCCAAGTGATTGACTTCACCTTCCATTTGAACATGATTACTATCTTGGAAAGTAGTCCATTTCTACTTTAAATAGCTATCTTATGAAACCCTCTATTACATGGAACGGAGACCTGTTTACTCATGAGTTCAACTTGCTGATTGTTCTGCCACTGCAGTGACAGAGATGACTCTGACCTAGCAGCTATGACAGCCTTTCAAACGTTTGGAATAGCCATCGAGAAAGATGGGAGTTTTCCTAGGCTAAATATTCCAAGTTCTTTAGTTAATTTGCATGATATTTGTGATATTTGTTCCCTTTTCCTCGGCATTTTAGCCATTAAAAATCAAATACATTCCATCAATGCCAGTATAAAATCTTTTCTGAAAATGAACACAACACCAAGTAACACTTTTAACTGGGATGGAGTTTTGATTTTTCTGAAAACTATATATAGCCTAATGGTATATTTACTTTTGATACATCTTGCTCTGCTTCTTACTCTTGTGGGTTCCCTGCCCCTTTAAGACGAGAAAGAACAAGTCAGATCTTCCTTCTCTGTAAGTTGTATTACCAAAGCTCTACTGCCTAAATACCTAAAATCAGGAAGTACAAGATTCTAAGTACACAAGTGAGGTGTTATCCATAATTTTTTTCAGTGCAATGAAATATCACTCATATGTGCCTAGAGCTGAATTAATTTTAAGCAGTTAAATATGTTTTTCACATATTTCCACATATTTCTTCTAATGTGTTTATTAATATCATTATAGTTGTTTTCTCTTAATATGCTTTTTCTACCTTTCAAGCATGGAATTTCTTAACGGTAAGGAATGAAGCAGGAAATAAATTAAGTGGTTTTCATGGGTTAAAGCCCAAGTAATTAAAGTGTTCTGAGCATATTTTGTTTATTTATTTGTTCTTCAAACTCCCATATTTTTTTGAGTTCATCCAGACATAATTCAGTTAATATCTTTTCTTTTCACTTATCTTTGATACCACTGCTGTCTTCTTATCTTCTGGTTCTGGACACGACTTTTGAAAATGTAGCCCAATATGGAGACTTGAGAAACTTGTATTGGTTTCCTAAGTCACTCATTTTTGGTCAACAAGCCCATTTGTAAGTTTGTTACCTCAACAAAATCTGGAATGGAGCAGTTAATAGAAAAAAGTGATGTTATATAAATTGTACTAAAATATATATGTAAAAAAAGGTTTGTCTTTTATTTTTTATTTCTCTTTAAAGGTGTGTGTGTGTGTGTGTGTGTGTGTGTGTGTGTGTGTGTAAATGTTTGCTTTTTGGAGGTAAGGGATGTGATGGTATCGTGATGGTCACATTTCACACAAGGTTGGCTGATCCAAATGCATATAAAATCTGTGCCATAAAATAAGTCTTGCCATGAGGCTGCCATCTGTTAGCACTGATGAAGACAGACTGGGATTTATGTCTGAACAGGCCATTCAGAGCTCCGGAATGTGGCTGTGGGTACAGCTACCCCAGCACCAGCTGCCACAATTGCATTGCTCGGTCCTCAGAGCCATTTCCCCCAATATTGCCTCCACACTCCAGGCTTCTCTATGCTGGGAAAAATGTGAATGCCAATTGTTCTCTTCTCAGGGAGACCAGGTCCACCAAGTCGGGAAAGTTTCAGGCCTCGTGTGGCTGGACTTGAGTGCTAATGTCTTGCTTTTCATTTAATAGAGTGAAAAAAGACCTAGGGAAGGGAAAGTTGACCAGTAAGAGCAAAACTGTATGCTAAATTCATGAGAAAAGAGGATGTCATTAAATAAGCTCATATTTCTCCTATCAGAGTATAAATGTAATAAGTAAACATAAAACAGAAGAAGTCTGATATTTTCTTCTGTCTCTCTATCCAAAAAGGCAAAAATGTACATGCTGAATGATTATTGACATTTCACTTCCTGATTTATAGTGGTATCACTTACCCCAAATTGTAATATGTATTTACTTCAATATCATATATAGACCTAGCTATCAATATATGTATATATAGAGAGATAGCTCCATTACTCAGCTCTGGTTTAATGTTTGTTATTTTTTAGTATTTGCAGTTATATGCTTCTCTGACTTGTGATCATAGTGATCATAATGTGATTCTAACAGCCCATCCTAGTTTTCTTTACTTCAAGAAAATTGTTGAAGGTCACTTGTTTCGTTTTACTGATATCTACAAGAAGCATCTTCTAGAATTGAGAGTGGAATCTTATTAGTAAGAAGGGCATTGCAAATCCATTTGGAGACTACTGGGATATAATTAAATAGGAACTTCATTCCAAAACTAGGGCACACAAACCCAGGGTTAATAATAGCTGTTCTGGGGCATGCTGAAGAATCTTAAGTTAATCACCCTGATTTCTGAGATTCATACGTTTAGACACTTTCATTTAATTGTGTTAAACAATAACAACAACAACGGCAGTAACACATTCTGCAGAGAAATTTACTGGGCTCATGGGGACCTATGGAGTACAAAAATATGCAACGTTAGGCTTCCTTGCTTCTCTGTTTCACCTAAGCCAGAGGGGTTGATGGTACCACAGATATGATGTTATTATTCAAGACAATCATGTCATGTCGTTCTGGCCATGTGATACCTGAGACGTGGGGATTGCTTGTACTAAGGGATCCCAAATGAGGTACTACAGATTGGAGGTGATAAAAAGGTGAGTACAATACGCCTGGCTGCATGAGACCAAAGGCACACATATCTACATTTTCAGTGATAACACACAAAAAGTTGAACAACAGTCTGTGCCAATTTTAAAGAATTGTCTGGGAGACTTTATGATCGTGGGAGAATTTCTTCTCAAAAGAATTTGTGTTCTATCTCAAAAGTCTGTTGCACTAATCACAGCTAAGTCAGGTCATGTTTTAAGGAGAGTAGCAGAGAAGTTTTTAGGAGTTAAATAATCTAATGGATAATCTAGTTTAATGGCAACCTCAAGCAAAATTATGCCATTTTTTAATAAATGCAAATTATCTAATGTTGCTCTGAAATGCACTATTGTAGAAGAGTGACCAAATATCTAAAGTTTTCATTGGCAATATTTAAAAACTCACATAGTAAGTAGTTGAACTAGAAATTTGCACCCAGGAGGTTGATTGTAGCATGTTCTTGGAAATGACACTAAAGGAGTGAGAAGAGCAGAGTAAAGCAGATGTAGAAATTCAGCTGTAATGCAGTAACAACAGAGGTCTGGGCTGATCCCAGGAGGAGCTATGGAGCTAGGAGGGCCCTTGAGAGCTGTCTTCTGTGAAGGCACAGAACCCACTTAAAAGTGTGCATGCTAAGCACTATGCTAACGTTTGGAGACAATGGAAAAGAAATGGTGCCTGCCCTCAAGAAGCTAGAATCTAGTGGCAAAAACAAAAAAACAAAAAACAAACAAAAAAAAAACAAAAAAACACAAAAAAAACCCCAAACAAACAAAAAACAAACAAACAAACAAACAAAGCTAGAATCTAGTGGGGCAGAAAGCCATGCAAACAAATGATGGCACAATGCAGGTTGATCGCTATTACAATAATGGTGTGAGGCATTGCACCAGGGGAAGTACCTAGCATCAAACCCACAACTCGGAGGCTGTATTACAGAACATTACCAGGATGCTATGTGTTTATTTATTTTCCCTTTAGTGATGAGTTTTAATTGGCTTCACTGTATTGCTCCCTTAGACTTTCTGAGTTATTTCTATGGGAATAAAAGATGGAGAGCCATTTAATACATTGGTTGGAAGTGAGAAGCTAGTAGTTTGGAAATGGTTCCCACCCTGAAACACGTTTTGCTCACATAAAGCAAAACCTGAGAATCCTCTTCCTTATTGCTATGCTCACTCACCTAAAAGCAAACAAGCAATAAAGCTGTAAGCCTCTCATGTGCTGAAGCCAGCTCCTAGGAAGCAAACTTACACATCTCTTGCCAGCTCCCATTTTCAGTGATGTCCAGTTGGTAGCTTAAAATTGGTCATCGTGGGAGTATTTACACCAAAGAAATAGGCAGATGCTAGAAATCAGGGCTATTTCATCCCTCAGAGAACTGGCTGTTACAGATTTACTGGCACATCATTGCTTATAACTGATACTCTTTTGGCAGTAAAGATTTCCTAGTTGCCATATTCTCCATAATGAATGTACGGTTTCTACATTTAACACATGCCTAGTTTGTGGAAATTTTGGAAAGTGAAAAACTACTGACACCTTCCCAAAAAACCAGAAATTAAACTATTTTCTGACTTTAGACACAACCTAAAACTGAAAGAAACAGAAGCTTGGCTCTAATCAGTGACAATAAAAAGGACTCTTTGGACATTTCCCACATTATCCCCTGAAATCTGTGTCCTTGGGTCAAGTGCATCAAATGTCAGATGAAAATAACAGTGATGAAAAGTGATCACACCCTTATAGGGTGTATAGTGCATTTCTTCGGACTTCAGGGGAAAAGAATGTGCTGTGAAATACCTTCCCTGTAATATTGCAAACCTTCTGTATAAGGTGAGTTACCAATACAGAGTACAGAAGAATCAGTATACAGAGGTTTCCCAGAGAAAGCGGAGAGTAGGGCTCTGAGGCATAATTATACAAGCATGAGAGAGAAAAATGTTAAAATAATGCACAAATTAAGAAAGCTGAAGATATTTCAGTGAAAATGACAAAGAAAGTTAAAAATGAATCCCTTAGAATATGAATAAATCATATAAGCAAATGACTTATTAACAGTCCCTCACAATCAAGTATAAATTAGACACTGTACTTCTCAACGTTTAAATCTGCAGTTCTTAATCTATAGCTTGCTCTCCTTTTGTTCACCAAAAAAAAAAAAAAAGAAAAAAAAAACCCCACAGGTTGAAATGTCTAATCAAGAACTGCCCAATTTGGTTAAATCTTTAGCTAAGGTATAATATGAAAGCTGAATTAAAACTTTATAAGTGTTTTTTTTTTAATGTCACAGTGACGCTGGAACACATCACTCAAAAGAACTCACTTTATGAAGTTCACTGGAACAGAGATTCTTCTGTGATAGCATTTATTTAGTGAGGTATGTGACCTGTCATTTAATATTCACACCTATCGTCACTCACATTTAAGCAGTTCCTGACCATTTAGAGCAGTGGTTCTTGAACTGTGGCTTCAGACTAGCAGCTATAGATTAAGAACTGAATCAAACTATAGTTGATAACACTATTGTATAATCAAAACTTGCCAAGGAAGTAAAATTTAAATGTTCTAAAATAAAAGGCAAATATGGGAGGTGATGGTTGTGTTAAGTAACTCGATGAGGGAGATCCTTTCACGATAATATGTATACCAAACCATCATGTCATATACTTTAAATATCTTACAATTTCACTTGCCAACTATAACTCAATAAAGCTGGAAAAATAAATCAATCTAGGTACAAAGCCCAGCAATCTGTGGTTTAAAATGCCCTACAGGTCACTCTGATCTCGATAAAGATTGAGAACCGCTGGCTTAGATGTAAAGATATATTGGGGTAAATCCTAATTTACACAAAGGTAGACTGACACATAGAACACACGAGGGCACAGATTACATCTATCTTGATCAGTATCTGCCACAGTGTCTGGCCCATACACAGGGTCAGTACACGTTCCCTGAATGAACATCCTTCCTTTGCTATCCTTATCAGTTAAAGAAATAGCATTAACTGAGCACATCAAAAGTCCTCAGGCTTTGCTGCCTGGAATGAAATTCAGTTTGGGGCCGTACCCCCAAATTTATTTTGGTCACTTTTTATCATATTACTACGGTAGATAATAGAATCCTGGTTTCAATCAAATGATCCTGAATATATTCCTTTTCTCCAAAAGCTCTCCAGAGAAAAATGTTTAGGCATGAAAACTTGTAAGTGCTTTAAATTCAACACAATTTCACTTGCAGTGTCCATCGTTTTAATTCTAGAAACAAGTATTTCTGATACAAAAATATTTTCCAAATTTCAATTCATGGCAGGAAATAAAAAACAATTTATTTCTTTCCACATTTAAACAAACAAATAACTAGTCATATAAAGTCATGTCATTTTCACACAATGTGTTCAGTATCAATTGCTCTTAAAAAAGGTGTAGCAGATTTGACAATCAAAGCAGGTTCTCGGTTCCAGTGTGCAGTAATCCACTACAATAAGAATGGACCCTCTAAATTTGTAGACAACTGCCTCTTAGCAAGTGCATGACACAAAGGACGATATATTATCATTTTGAGGTGCTTCTTAGCATAGAAAGATGGCACCAGTGGAAAGCAATCGAGCTTTAACTCACAAATCAATGAGTCAAATGGACATCTTTCATAAGTCTCTTCAGTGCTTTCCAGAGCAAACATTCGTCCAGGACCTCTCTGTGTTCAATGTGCCACCTGAACATCAACTGCTGGCCCTGGGCATCAATGTCATTTGACACCTTTCGATAAATATCCACATTGCCAGAGTTGCTTTTGATTTATTCCATAACTTGGGGGGAGTTTACCCCACTTAGCTCACAAATTCCAGAACTAATGTCACATGACAAGGATTTCTGAAGAGCGTTCTTTCGTGCCTCTAGTGTTGATGTAATTTTTGTTACTTTTAATATGTGAGATTTTGCTAATATTTCTTCTCTTGTGAGGCTTCTTTAAGACCACACATGCATCATTAACAGAATGATAAGGAGAAGGAGTTTTCAAGTTACACACATTCAAATGTGCTTGGAGCTCTGTAACATTCCAGTTGTGACCTAATACTGAACATCCTTGTATCACTACCTTATTCAGTGGGCCTAACACCCTAGTAGACCCACTTAGTGAGAATGAACACAGTTTGTATTTTGGTCTTGAAAATCATGAGCTTACACAGTATACATTACTGCGGTTCAGTTTTGACAATCTATACAACTTTAAGTTTCTTCATCAGTTTACAAGAAAATTCAGAAGTACTATTCATAAATACTGCAGAACTGTTATAAAAACAAACAGGTAACATCCTAGTAACAACAGCTAAGTGAATTCAAACACAATGACACGCTGTACGGTCATAACCAGCAGCCTCTAGAACTGCCTAGAAATATAGATGAACAATTTAAGATGAGATATTGCAGCTCAGGGCAAGTAACGTACTTCTTCTTTTCTTTCTAAGGCACTAAAATAACTGGCACACTCAAGCCTTCATCAATTTTATATTCTTTAGTCTTTACGGTCAGAAAGCTGTGTACATTGATGATTTGTCCTTCAACTGATTATGCAAAATGGCATATGAAGAGTAATAAGTTGGTCATACCCCATGCAAATAGGCCTTGTGTAGCTCTCATAGTTAAATATAATTTTTTTTTATTACAATGTGGTGGAGGAAAATGAGTACTCTGGCATCACAATTTCTTGGTCAAACAGTAGAAGGGAATTGTCTGCTTGGAAAAATATCTTAAAGTATTCAAAGGCATGAATGCAAGTTCTCGGGAGTTGGATACCATTCAACTTTGCAGTATGAGGAAAGGAATGTTCACCTTCTTGGAGAGGAGAAGAATTCAAGAGCTTAGTGGACAAAATAGGGAAGCAAAGGAGAGAGAAGCTAGCCAGATCATGAGGCTCTACCCTTACAATTACTATGTAGTTGGAGTGCCCAAAAGATACTACAAGAGCAGACATGACCTCTGTTCTGGTGGCCAGTTTTTGCTGCTGCTGTACAAATCCCTTCTCCAGAACTCTTCTATAACAAATAGTAGGAAAATCATTGTTTTGTTTAAGTGGTCTTTGGTAAGGACTCAAGGATGGTGTTGATTTTCTTATCTATGCCACATGGCACAGTACACAAAAAATAACAGGAAGTAGAAATCTAAAAGCTAGAGACAAAGAAAATTTCCAGAATTCCTAGCAATAGCTCTGTATTTCTATAGGTCACAGAATTGGAGGTCAAGATATTGAACAAACTCTTGCTAGATCTTCAAGATATGCAAGTCTGTAAGGTTCTCTTTGGTTTACTGGATGTTTTACATTCTAAAGAAATCTGGTATCCTTCAGGAGAGAATTTTACAAGAGATATATAGGTCCCAGCTTATGTCTGGCTTAGGTTTAGAATGACTAATTTAAATTAAGACTTTTGTGATTCACTCTACACTGTGGTATATTTCAGATATGAATATTACTAAATTTAATTTCAGTAAGTACGAAGGGTATAAGCATTTTCAAGATTTGTAAATTAAGATGTGAACTCTAACTCACAGACACCGTAAATTTAATGAAAACCTAGACAAGGTCCTTGCTAACAAAGGAGCCAAACAGACTCACAGCTATAAAGAAATTGCTCTAATGCTAGTCGTTTTCCTTTCAGTGATGAATTCATTTTTAGTAGCTTTTTATCAAAAGACAAAGTTGGGTAAGGCTTCCATTCAATTATTTCTAGTAACAAATTCTTTGACTTCAATTTCCTTTTTTTATTTATTAGAAATGTGTTTCTCAGAAATACCAAGATTATCATTTCAGGTATCTTTGTTATCCCTGCCTTAAAAATCATCCAAAAATTTTGTAAGAGAAAAAGGGCCCATCATATGGATAGTTGGGTGACTTTTATAGAATGGATGGCAATCCTGAGTAAACTGCTTGACATCTCAGGGTTCATTTCTTCATTGGCAAAATGAGTGGTCAGTGGGATAATGGCTAAGGTCCAAAGTTAGATTAATTTCCTCCCCCTGTTCAGGTATCAGAAAGAAAAGCAACTACTTTGCTTTTCTTTCCGTTTCTGATAAGAAAATTGTCTGCAACAGGCCACAAAAAGTGGTTCAATGGTCTCCACAGCAGCTGCTGAGTGCTCAAAATTTCCTCAGTTGGCCACAAGATTATATGCCTTGACAACTTGGCAAACTTCAAGGTACAAGGTCTATAGGCCAGTTTGGGAGCCTAACTTGAACAACAACAACAACAACAACAACAACAACAACAACAATATTTCCGCATATTTGCCTGGTCTAGAGTTAAACACATTTTTTTTTTTTTTGATTATCTATTCTCTCTAACTAATTGGGAAAAAAATCTCTCCTCCCCAGAATATTTTCTGGGCAAAACACAAAAGGCAGCTGTGGACTAACTTCAAGTACTGGGCTACATCACTACCTTGGAGAAGATGTACTGAACTCTAAATGCCCTGGCCAATAATATTCCACATACAATTCCAATTAATTTAGAAAGAAAAGAGTCTGATGACAGAGAGACTTGGCTTTACCAGATACTTTATTGAACAGCCAAAGATGAGATGTCAGTTTTCTGGCTTATGTGTTTAGATGTCAAAGGACAGTATAGTTCATAGGTTATAGTGATTTTATTTTGAGTCTGTAGGTTTTATTACTCATAGAAACAAGCACATAGGGAGTGATCAGGAACTCTGTCTTGGTTCAGGGAGAGGTCCAACAATCACTCTCCACAATAACATGGGGTAAGTGTGAATGATGGCATGAAATTAGTCATCTGTGTCTGTCTTAGACAGTAATTCTATGACAGGAGCCTGGTAGCTGTAAAATAAAGCTTGATTATACCTTCAGACGATAAAGAAATAGATGGTTAACCTTGTCTGATCCTTTCTACATGAAATATCAGCAATGTACACAGAGACAATAATTTTCATTTAAGCACATGTATTAATCCAAGAAGGTATTAGATCTAATAAAAAACAAGTTAGTTTTCTAGTTAAGAGCCGAGCTCACAAGAATGTGCTAATCTAAGTCAGACAATAAAAAAAAAAAAAAATAGTCCAAATATTTGATCACCATGAGATAATAACAGAAAAGGTGCTGTATAATTGCTAGTCTGTCTGGTACCACCTCATACACAGAGAACAAGTAGCAAAATTATATATAACTCAACCTCTTAAAAAAATCTTATTGTCCCAATATATTTCATAGCAAAAATTAGGCTTGTATCGCTAGGCAACATAAACAGAATATAAACTGGTACAACTTTCCTGAAGACAGTTTGGTAACATATATGAATATTTATATATGCCCTTGATCCAGCAAAGCCATCTGTAGAATTTTTACTAAAGAGCAAATCAGATCAATGCACAAAGATGAGTGCACAAGTGACTTCATCACCATGTCACTTGTATCTAAAACTGGGAAACAACCTATATGTCCATTATGAGGGATGTGGTTACATATACCATATGCAAGAATTTCATGTAACATGATGCTGCCAATAAAACTCATAATTCCATGTGTTTAGATGGGAACAAGATATTTCCAGCATATCAATGAGCCAAAAAAAAAAAACATATAAAATTAATGCAATTTTTGGAATACAATGTAATCTAAATGTGTATGTGAAAAGCTGTTTAGATATTTATGTATGGAAATATTATAAATGGCTACCTTAAAGTATCGAATACACAAGTCTTTCCAATTGTATGTGTTATACTTTCTATATTTTATATGTTCTTACAATGAACATTTACTATGTTTACAGTCAACAAAAAATGATAAGGAGATCAATGTCTCTCTTAAAATGTGGCATGTTATCAGTAGTGGACCCTATCTGCTCTAAATCCATTTCCAAGTAGTCCTACTTAGAAGACTAGAATCAGAGATAGAACTCAATTTATTCGAGTTTGCTTGTGAGTTCTTTAAGTTCTGATTTTCAAATGAAGCATAGTTCTCTTTTTCATGATTTGTAAAATATCAAAGTTGTTGAATTTCATATATTGAGTTGCCGTATAAGATAAAGAGGCATTCGTACTAATATCTTATAAATAATACAAGTGTCCAAAGAGTAGATAGAGATTGAAAACTGCTCTTTAATTAGAGAGGATTGTTCCCAGTAGCTCCTCTTAATTACTAGTATTTCGTAAGGTTTCACTATCTGCACTATAAAATAGGAGCAAACTTATGATAAAAATGAGTACTAATGAAATCATGTCACTCTAGCTATCCTCAAAATGCGCCATATGGGACAGCATCCTGCAATTAATATGAAGCGTCAACACTTACAGCACGTACACACTTTAAGAGCTGTTAAGTATTCTATTCTAATTTTTTGTTTACCATATTCATGACTCTAGAGTCCTTGGACTTGAGCATTTTACACATGCACATTTTCCCCTAGTGTTTACTCTGAGTTATAATATTAAAATGATTTCAGAATAAAATTCTGGGGTTTGATAGACAAATCAGGAGATGCACGCACTCCATTTCTCTTCTGCACAAGTGCAGTGGAGAGAAGGAGGGATATAGTCGGTTACCCTTGCACAACAACGGGACTTGGCCTCACAAAAGAGAGGACGTTTCCACAGCAGAAAAAAAGTTCATTACTAATGAAGGAAGACAGAAAGGCCAAGACGAAAACTGCTGAAAGGTATTTAAAACTAAAGAATATATTCAACAAGGGAGGCTTAATGGCATATAACTTAGGGAACAAGGAGAAGCTATGCACAATACTTTTTTTTTTTTTTTTTAATGTTTAGTTGGAGAGAAGGTGGGGGGAGGGGCAGAGAGAGTAGAGATACAGAATCCGAAGCAGGCTCCAGGCTCTGAGCTGTTAGCTCAGAGCCCAATGCAGGGCTCAAACACACGAAATACGAGATGATGACCTGAGCTGAAGTCAGATGCTTAACCAACTGAGCCACTCAGGCGCCCCACACTGTGAATAGTCTTCCCCTTTCTACGGCTGTCCCCAGGCTTCATGCTCTGCTATCCCTTCCCTTCCCTTCCCTCCCCTCTTTCCTTTCCTTTTCTTTTACATTTTTAATGTTTATTTAAAAAGCACCCCTTTTGCCCATTTTTCCAAAGTGCATGCTTCCTTATTGATTTGCAATTTATAAAAACATTCGTGTGTTTTTTCCTTTGTTATTTGTTGCTTGTCTCACCAAGCCTCCAGCCTCCACACTAGAAATGTAATCTGTAAAAGTGCAGGAATTTTTGTCTGTCTTGTCCACTGTTGTATTCCAGGAGCAAGAACAGGGCCTAGCAGATGGTGAGTGCTCAATAAATATTTGTTGTATTCATCAATGAATGTGTAAATTAAATACATGTTGTTGGTGGCAGAGTTTCTTCCTAGGTCTTGAATGTTTTTCTGGAGTCACTCATTCTAAGGCGGCAAAGAGAAAAGGTTAGAAAAGTGTACCGTCTTTCCTCAAATCCAAAGAAAATCACATCCAGACGCATGAGAGCCAAATTGCTGAATACCAAATATGACAAAGAAAAGTTTCACAACAGAGAACAGAACACAAAAGTCACGTCACACACATGGGGACAATGGTAAGAATGAGTAGCACCATCAGAAACAATGAAAATCAGAAGATAATGCAGCAACATCTTCAATGAAAATGGGGAAAAATCAGCCAAAATGCTCCATCAGAATACTATATCTAAAGCAAAAATTAGGCCAAATAAAGATACATGAAAGCTAGAGAAATTGATACAAGTAGAGCTACAAAAATGATACTAGATAGAAACTCATATCTATAAAGAAAGATAGAAGAGTGAAAAGAATACCTGAAATGATAAGATTTTTTTCTCCTTTATTTCTTTAAAGGACAACTTATAGTTAAAGAAAAATAATAATGTATTATGAGTTTTATAACACATTAAAAAATAAAATACAGACTACAATAGCACAAAGATAGAAAGGGAGGTAAAAATGTATGTTACTGCAAGGTATTTATATATAAGACAATATAATATTCATTCAAATAATTCCACATAGGCTTTGATAAGTTATGATTGCATACTGCAATCCAAATAACCAGTATAAGAATAAATAAAGAGGAATAGCTAAAGGCAAATAAAGAGGAATAGCTAAGAAATCAACATGCCACAGCATGAATAAATAGGAGGCTAAAAAATACTCAAGTAATATGAAAGAAGGCAGAAAGGAGATACATGGGACTATAGAGCAGACAGGACAAATAGAAAACTAGCGAGAAGGTAGACTCTAGCCAACCATATTAATAATTGCATTAATCTTAAATGTACTAAATCTCCAAATTAAAAAGTAGACTGCAGATTAGATAAAAGAAGCAAGAGTCAATTATATGATGTCTACAGGTGACACACTTTATATACACAAACACAGATGATTGAAAAGTAAAAAGATGCATGAGGATACACTATACAAACACTAATATGCAAATATACAAACACTGATATGGTGTAGCTATTTCACTGTCAGACAAAATTGATTTCAGAACTTGGGAGTATAATCAGAAATAAATAGAAACAACTCCTTAATGACAATACGGCCAATTCATTAAGAAGATACAATAATCCTAAATGTATATGTCCCAAATAAACAAGCTTGAAAATATATGAAGTAAATAAAAAAAAAAAAAAGACAGAATCAGGAGAAAAAGAGCCTAGATTCATACATAGAGTTTTTAGTATCCTTCTTTTAATATTGTTTAGAACAACTAGACATACATCAATGCGATGAAAGATTTGAATAAGCTTATTAAACCGACTTAATTTAATTGACATTTAAATAACCCTACATTAGCAACTCGAGAATATGTATACTTTTCAAATATACATGGACTATTCAACAAGACATACTATCTGCTGGCTGTAAAACAAATATTAAAAGTTTCAGAAATTAAATCATGCAGTATATATTCTTTGATCACAACTGAATTCATTCAGAAATCAAATATATCATGGGTCTAAGGAGAAATCCCAAAGGGAATCTGTAATGTCTTAAATAGTTTGGTAATGAAAATAGAATTCCAAATTTATGAAATACAGTTAACACAGAAGGAAATTTATAGCTTTAAATGCTGATTTATTGAAAAAAAAAGTAAAGAAATCAATGGTGCAAACTTCCTCTTAGAAAGCTAAGAGAAATTAAGACAAAAGGAAAGGGAATAAAAGAATTCAATCCCAGGAAAACCTTTTTTTATTTCAATAGTCATATTTGAGACTTTGCCAATTTGTAGGTATAAGTTTCGTTAAAACGTTAAGTGGATCTTTCCAGAGTTCAAATAATAATTTAGGGCTATTCAAAATGTGAATGATATAGTGTAATAAGTAAACATTTCCAATTGAAAAATAATTGTAGTCTTTTTTTACCTTTTACATAGACTCTAAAAAGAGGAGAAATGGCTGAGTTTCTACCTATATGTGAATAAGAAAAACTCAGCCTAGAGAGAAATGCCAGCAGCTATGAACGATTACCATGTTGGAGCAAAGAGGAGGAGTGTGCTTATCAAGTGGAATGCTCTAGTCACCAAATCGTTTCATGAAAATGAAAAAAATAAATGAGTTTATTCTATGCTTTTCCACTAGTGTGTATTGCAAACACATATGAACATAACCTTTGAAAGGATAAAAAAATAAACTGAAGATTTGTGAGGGTAACTCCATTCAAAAGAGACCTTTAAATATAAACAAATGTTCCACTGGTAAACTTTCAATCACATGCTTACTGCATGCCAACAAAAAGTGGATGGAAAAAATATCCCCGACATCTCTTCATGTGGTCACTTTATTTTTAAAAATCTCTTACGTTGGGAAAAAAAAAATGAAATGAGATATGGACAGAAGGTGTGTCACTAGTCACAAACATTATAGAACTGAAATAGTTCTGTATACTAGGGCCAAACTAATCAAAACTTTTATTTATAAGCAAATTATAAATTGTATATAAATGATAATTAAAACTATGATTTAACTAGGTTATTCCAGTGTGCAGATGCATAGAATTCTTAATTGACAGAGAATGTGCTAGGTGACAGGATTTTATAAGTGTGTGACACAGACATCATCTTTTTGTCCATTTGCCTGCACATATGTTCATCATTTACCTATTAATCTAGGTAATAAACTAGCTAATGTCTATTATCAATCAGCAATTGGTAAATTCCCAAGTCAATGGGCTTGTTCCACAGCTGATGCCTTTACTGAGCAACGTGAATAGAGATTCAAGGACAATGTTGCACAAGAGAAATAAAATGGGAGCTATATATGAAACTGCAAATTTTCTTAAAGGGACTCATAAAGATAAAGAAAAGGTAATTTTAATAATATAATTCATGAGACCCAGCATATCCAAAATGTTATAATTTTAACATGTAGTCAGTATAAAAATGATCGAGATATTTTGCATTCCTTTTAAGAATATTTTTTTCAAGAGGCACCTGAATGACTCAGTTGGTTAAGCATCCAACTCTCAAAGTCGGCTCAGGTCAGGATCTCACAGTTTATGAGACCAAGCCCCACGTTAGGTTCTGTGCTGATAGTGCGGAGCCTGCTTGTGATTCTCTCTTTCCCCCTCTCTCTGCCCCTCTGCTCCTTATGCATGCTTTCTCTCTCTCAAAATAAATAAATAAACATTTAAAAAAATAATATATATTCTAGTGCTTAGAGCCCCTCTGAGGGTATCACTCAGCATTCATTCACTTATCCATCCAGTCTATAACTATTTATTTTCATGTAAAAAGGATTTTATTTTTTGGTTCTGTGAAAATTATGAAAATAAATAAGGCATTCATAGTTTCAAGCAATTTATAGTCTAACAGAAATGACATACTCAATAATTCTAATAGAAAATTATAAAAATTAAAGAAAATAAATAAATGCTAGGGCAGCTCAAACAAAGTGAGATTATTTCCAGTGTGGCAAGAGAAAACAGTTGGGAGTTAAAAGATGAGAGGAAATGATTTTTATTAATCAGTACCCACTGCATACCAGGCATTGTGTATTTTGTATTTTTATTTTATTTAGTCCCCCAAATGTCATATATTTGTATGACCTTCTACAGATGAAGAAACTGAAATGAAAAAGTAGTTGATGTTTCACTCAACTTGAAGGCAGTCCTCAGACAGTGTGTTAGAAATTCTAGGTGTTTTCATGGAAAGAGCCTAAGTGTCCATCAACGGTCAAATGGATCAAGAAGATGTGGTTTATCTATACGATGGAATACTCCATGGCAATGAGAAAGAATGAAACTGGCCTTGTGTAGCAACATGGATGGACCTTGAGGGTGTTATGCTGAGCGAAATAAGTCAGGCAGAGAAGGACAAATATCATATGTTTGCACGTATAGGAGGATTAGGAGGAATTTTATGGAGGAACAAGGGGGAGAAGAAGGGGGGAAATGGTGGGGGAAAGGGAGAGAGGCAAACCATGAGAGACTCTTGAATGCTGACAAAAACTAAGGACTGATGGATGTTGGGGGGGGGAGGATGGGCACGGAGGGGGGCACTTGGGGATGAGCACTGGGTGTTATATGGAAACCACCTTGACAATAAACTATTTGTAAAAAAAAAAAATAATAGTAATAAAATAAAATACTAATACTCTCCTAAAAAAAAGAAAAAAAAAAGAAATTCTAGGTGTTTTCTCTCTAACCCTGGGTCCTGGTGGTGGGAGAAGCAAGGTATGTAGTAGAAAATGGGTAGGATCCATGGATTTTTTGGGGATGGGCTGTGGGTTGTTATTTGGTGGGGGGGTGGGGAGGCTGTAGTTCAGCTTGCTATGAAATCAAGGAAGGGAAGAATGCGAAGCAATTGTAGAAGATCAATGCAGCGAATGTCCACTGAGAGCCCCATCTGGCTTAATTGAGTTGGCAGCAGAGAATAGGAGATTTCTGAGCAACAATAGAATCACACATTTGCTTTAGGAAAAGTGTCCTGAAGGAAGTTTATGGACAGAAATAGGAGAACAGGGCAATCACTGAAGGCATCCTTTAAGTGAGCTACCCCTTAAGTAGGAGAAAATAAGTAGAACTCAGAATTTTCTGACTGCTTAAATTGTGACAGAAATGTGTTTTTCAGTCTTATATCCATCTTAATATAAATAGTTTGAAACAACTTCATAATGCCTATATGTTCTCTATGACAGCAATCTGTATTGAATAGCATGCTTAAGTTCGAGAAACAAATAACCCAAACAGAATCCCCAAGTGATAGTCTTTCAGTCATTCTAAACTAATTTCATTAAATTAAATTTTAAATAAATCCGTGTAAATGAAGTTGTATTGTGAAAACTGAATTAAGACTCATGTTTCTGTTCTAGTGAAGTCCTATCTAGGTAAATACAGAATACAGATGGACCATCAGAAATCAGATGTCAAGTATAACTAATAAATTATTCCATTCTACAAGACGCAAATCATGAAACATCTGAATGGATGCTACATGCTTGCTCCTAGGTTTTCTCCTCAAATAGCATTTACAATTACTTCAGCTGTCTATTGTTAAAGACTGGCTTAAAGGAAAATTTCATTCAAAATGTTAGTAAGAGGGCACGGAGGTGGCTCAGTGGGTTAAGGATCCAACTCCTGCACAGGTCATGATCTCATAGTTTGTGGGTTTGAGCCTCGCATTGGACTCTGTGCTAACAGCTCAGAGCCTAGGGCCTGCCTCATTCAGATTCTGTGTTTCCCTCTCTCTCTGCTCCTCCCCAACTCGTGCTCTATCTCTCAGAAATAAATAAACATTAAAGAAAAATGTTAGTAAGAATAATAAGGATAAAATCAGACCAGGTTTTGCTTTCAGGAAGTAGTGTAAAGGGGCTAATGAAGAAAATCAGTCATATGAAAGGTAAGGTATACTTTTTATTAACTATCTTCAAAAAGTTGCTTTAAAAGATAAACTCACATATTTTGCTTAACTGAATCAATCATGCTTTCTTAAAATCATTATAATCTCTGCCTGTTCCAATGTCTACCTATTCTGTCCATTTTTCATCAGAGCCAGCTGGATTTATATCACTTGCTATAAATTACTAAGCTTCTAAAAACTCACAGCAAGCTTTTAACATGATTTAAATGCATGCTTCTATCACCCCTCCCACACTTCTCAAAGTTATTAGCTTTCTTTTCTGGACTCTTTGAAATTAAAAGACAATCACCAAGGCTTGGAAAAACATCATTCCATCAACAACACAAAGTGCATTTCCTTTCATATTTAAAATAAAAAAAGTAGGCTGCTTTCTTTTCATTCTATATCAAGGATGACTTATAATAAAAAATTTTAAGTCACTCCTAGAGATCATTTGGAGCATGGTGATTATAAAGTTCTTTAAGAAAAATAACTTGAGCTTTCAAGAAAGATACAAGATTGACAGTTCTGAAATTGAAATTTGAAATATCTTTCCCTTTCCAATCTTGCCATTTTCAACCAAATCCAGAAGAATCCATTTTCATGCTAACACTTTTAGATTGCTATACGTTTGAACTCTGGTCCAACTGTAAACAAGATTGGTATTTTTGACAGACCTGTTTCTTGTTTTATTGTTCAAATCAAAAACAGAAGTTATCCCTCATTTCTCCTGCTGCCTCACCTTCCATTTCTCTGCACACCCTTCACCTCTAACCGTCCAGGGTACATGCACTCACACTCACACACCCACAAGCACACACACCTAATGTTGCAGCAAGTTCTGTCCCCAATGTAGGTCTCAAATGCTTTCACTTGTCTCCCTCCCATTCCACAGCCTTTGTCCAAATCACCAGCACCCCAGCCTGAGCTGCTCCAACAACTCCATCTCTTTTCTCACTGCGATCTCCCGACAACTCATTTCCTATACACTAGTCTAAATGTTTAAAAATGTAAATTGGGGACACCTAGGTGGCTCAGTCCCTTGAGCTTGGGACTCCTGTTTTCAGCTTAGGTCATGATCCCAGGGTTGTAGGATTGAGTCCCACATCTGACTCCACCCTGAGCGTGGAGTCTGCTTAAGATGATCTCTTTCTTTCTCTCTGCTTCTCTCTCTCCCGCAAATAAAAAAATTTAAACAAATGTAAATCTGATTCTGTTACTCTGGCACTTCCATTCATCCTTGACATTTTTCAGTGACTTCCCATTGGCCTTCAAGGTCTTAAATAAGCTGATCACCGACTCTCTGGCATGACCGAAGACCACTCTCATTCTTCTATAAGTTCTAGTGATGTTTCTGTTCAGAGTGTGGAAGGACTTTCTGACTTAGACCCATGCAGATGATTCAGGTTGAGGTTCCTTTTCTGGATCTACCTGGATATTTTATATTGATCATGCATTTCCTTTAGCCCACCCTCATTAGGTCAGACAAGAAGAGGTTGATCTGTTTAAAATTTGGCCCTATGTCTCAGTCCTGTTCCCCTCCGGGAAAATCTGAAGCAAGTGACAACTAGGCAATTCCTCTACAGAATTTACTTACCACTCAGTATTTTTCGAAGATAGCTGCTCTTCTAATAGGTGCACACCCACTCAGGGACTTTTACCCCCAGCAATCACAACAGAAAGCCATACACTGAACATTCCCCTCTAAGTTCTCTGAATCAAACATGGAGGCGATGCTTTCAGTCTGGAATCCTCTGGGTTTTTGCCTGCTAAATGGAATTTCCTGTGTTTCAACTCCCATTAGTTTCATACAGCCAAAGATTGTTTAATTTTAGCTGAACAGTTTTTGGTTTGGTTTTGAGATCCTGTGGGAGAATCTATATTGTATTTATTCAATAAAAGTTGAGTAAATTTAGGCAGTTGATTATCATTACTTATGTGAGGGTCATAAGAAATCAGTGTCATTTCCTGGAAAATTAGCAGTCAGTCAGCTGGTGGAAAGGCTGACTTAATAAATAACTCACTTTATGGTCCAAACAACAGCTGCTATGAAGTACCCAGCAGGCCTAGATCTGCTGGACACTCGAGTTTATAGATATGTCCACTTGTGACTCACTACTTCTTCTATTTGAATCAAAATCTGATACTAAAGAGAATATCCACCAAACTAGGTTCCGATCCCTAGTGGCAGAGGTTGCTTAAAGCCACAAGAGAAACCTAGAGTATGATATATATTTTTTGTCAAAGACAGAAAAGAAATACGATTTTTAAAATATCAAAATATCATCTATTATTGACTAGAATTTAAAATCACACATATTTACTTATTTAATTATTTATTTATTTTAAATTTTTATTCATTTTTGAGACAGCGTGAGTGGGGGAGGGGCAGAGAGAGAGGGAGACACAGAATCTGAAGCAGGCTCCAGGCTCTGAGCTGTCAGCACAGAGCCTGATGTGGGTCTTCAGCCCACAAGCTGTGAGATCATAACCTGAGCCAAAGTCAGATGCTCAGGTTATGATCACCCACTGAGGCACCCAGGTGCCCCCAAATCACATGTATTTTAAAATAAGATATAAATCTTCAACGAAACCCCTAGCTCATCAGTCAAAGCTTGTGTTATGCTCACTGGTTCTATTCAGCCTCCTCCTTCATCAAGGATATTGTAGTGGAAACAAAACTCAAGGTAGTAAAAGTTTAGAGGTACTTTCTCTACTGGCTCCCAATTTCTCTGAATTGGATAAACCACAAAGAAATTGGCTTTCTCTCTCTCTCTCTCTGTGTGTGTTTTAATTTCAGTTTAACTATAGTAGAGAGTAAAAGGTGCATAAATTATCATTCATCTCTCTTACTGTCTACAATTAGCCAAATCCGGCAATTTCTAAATTTGGAGCAAACAAATATTAAATAAGTATTAAATTGTGACCTGTGAAGCACCTGTGTGCAGGGCAAAGTTAAATCGCCACCTGTAATATCATACATACAACATCAAATTCAGCAGACTAATGCCCCAAATCCTAGCTAGAAAAAGTAATCACTGTAAGTTGCATACATTTTGAGAAATCATAATAAAGTTGGTTTTAACAGGGCAGTATGTACATGTAAAGATTCTTATTTTGATGTAAAGGTTGAAGGTCTTGTTAAAGAGTCACTCATTCAACACAAATTTATGGAGCATTTGATTTATGCCAAGCACTAATACTATGTCTCCAAAAGGTATTTTTCAAAGGAATTGGTTACAGAAGTGTTTTGTTCTTATCAAAGCCAGGAGATTGCAAACCTGGATCTGAGTCACTGAATTAGTGTATAAGAGAGGTCCATGCTTACATACACAGTACATATTTGGCATACATTCATATGTATCCAGTTTCAAGGCAATCACTTTGTAGTCTGCATATAGTAAACTGGTTTAAGAACTGCAGGTGTGTGGTATTCCGACAGAGACTATACTGTGTATTTGTCACAGCAACTATTTTTCTGTTTGAGTAGTGTTTCCAATGATTTTTAAAATATTTACTTATTAACTTCAGGGAAGACCACATTAGTTTTTCCAGATTCACGATGAAAATATTAGAATGGTGCTACACTCATTTTTCCTGTTTGTGTGGTATCTGAATAAGTGAAGACTAAATACATGAAATCATGTCCTGTAAGTCCAAATCAAGGCTGTTTGCAAGGAGGCATAGAATTGTAGAGCCATCTGGGTATACATAAGAGGTTAAGATCAAGATATTACTAATATTCAGACAAAAAGTTTTAGAAATATGGCTTTTGCCTTCTGACAAGTTTTTAATTCAACTCTTAGGGTTTTTTTCCCCTTTACCTTTAAGCTTACATTTGAAATTAGAGCAGTAAGTCTGCTAACCAGTGTCCTTGCTTTTAAACTTTGTCTCTCATTAATCTATTCTGAATATATCACCAAAATGATCTGTGAAACAAACAAACATACAAAACTATAGTCATTTATGTCACTTGTCTGCTCAAAATCCCCCAAGAGCTCCAGGCTTAGGACAGATCACCTTTAAGATACCATTTATTTTCTTTTTTGTCGCATTTATTTATCAGTCTCTTATTTGTCTAATAGATTATCTCACAAGGTAAACTGCATGAGGGCATTTTTTTTTTTTTTTGCCTGTTTTGATCGCTATATTTCCCCAGTGCCTAACAAATAAGAGGTTTTCAGTGAATATGTGTTAGGAAGGAAGGAAGCAAGGAAGGACGGAAGGAAGGAAAAAAAGAAGGAAGGAAGGAAAGGAGGAAGGAAGGGAGGAAGGAGGAAGAAAAAAAGGAAGGAAATACCCCTTTAAAGAATTTCTCCTTCTGTTTCTCATTTTGGTCCCCAAAAGTTGGGTTATAAATAATGTTTCTTCCTACTGAACATGGTTAACATTATCAATACATCTTCTATGACTCAATTAATGATCCTTAAATGATATCATTATGCTATGGCCAATAGGACACATATATTTATATATATATTCACTACTCTTCCATTCATGTGTTCTATAACTGCAGAAAGTGAAATGTATCTATTTATCAAGTTTCTACTTAGTAGTCTAATGTGTATGTAGACCCACTTACAGAAAAACCTCTAATATCAAATTGAATTGTCATTTTCTATTAGTCACACAGTAAATCAGCATATATTAAGAAATGAAGATTCTTTTCACATCCTAATATAAGTACCATTCCTGTTATTTTATCTTTGTAAATAGTACTGTGAAACGTTAATCTCATTTGCCACATTTCAGCTGAGGTTAAAGGCGCATCTCTGATTTACCCACTACTGTTCCTATTAATTGTTTTAGTTTTTCTTCTGCATCTAACCTCATGTACTCATGAAGATATTCAGATACCTCTGCTCTGGCAAGCACTGATCATGCAGAACAGCAATTAATTCTTTCATTTCTGCATATCAGAATAGGCCCACTTGACTATTAAAGGTCAGATTTTCAACTAGCCTTCAAACACCCAAAGAACTAGTATTTTGACATGTAGAATGCTTCTGAACAAATTCACACTCTTCAAGGAATGAATTTAGTAGTGTACATTCTATACATTACAAGCAGCTTTATAATGTAGATATATAACGTTCATATTATATTTTATTAAATAATAATGCAACGTTTTGTTATTTTAAAATACAAAAGAGAGGGAGCCTGGATGGCTCAGTCAGTTAAGTGTCTGACTCTTGATTTTGGCTCAGGTCATGATCTCATGTTACTCGGAGCCCCCCATCAGGCTCTACACTGACAGAACAGGCCTGCTTGGAACTCTCTCTCTCCCTCTCTTTCTGCCTCTCCTCTGCAAGCACACGCGTGCTCTCTCTGTCTCTCAAAATAAATAAATAAACATTAAAAACATAAAAATACAAAAGAGATAGGCAGCAGAATTTCTGACATAATAATAAACCAATACCTTTTAAAGTAAATTCTTTTACAATTAACATCTTTACATAAGAAAGGAGAAGTTAGGAGAGGTTAAGCATGGCTAAAAGCCTTGGAAAGTCCTTAACTGACAAAGCTGGAAAGTGCTTTCACATCTGCCTTTTTTTAGAGTTCAGGGAATTAATTTAACTACCACACAATGACATAATTTTTCTGATTCCAACCAGTTTTCCATTGAAACAATCAAGCATAATTTATAGAGAAAACTACTGGTCATAAATGGGGAAGGGGATCTAGCAACGGCTGGTCAGAGTCTGAAGTAGAATGGGACATCAAATTCATTCTTTATTGAGGGCACTGCATTCTTTCTATTGCTCCTGAGACAGAGAAAATCATTCTGCAACTCCATCTTCTACCTGCTTGCTTTTAAGACCCTTCTTTACTTTGTTTTCCATTTTCCCTTCATTGGAATTTCAGAAATGCATCAGAATATGCCACAGGACATCTGGACAATAGGGAAGAGAACAGATTTCTGCTAATATATATCCTTACTCTAGGCCCTGATAAATAATATAGTGAATATTTTAATCCTTCACTATGTAACACATGCAAAGGATACCTTTGGGTGCTAATATGATGAAGAAATGTATCACAAATTGTCAATTGTTAACTTAAAATTCATTCCACAAGAAGGTTTTGAATAAGCTTATTTAACCATTTCAACCTTTAGCATTTTTAAGTATCTACAAAGAACATGATCTCATTTAATTATTAAAGTGGGTAATATAGATTCTGACATAAAATACCTTACCAGACTCTTAATTTCACAAGACCCATGTCAATAGTTAAGTTCAAATGATTCTGAAAGGTTTACGGATGTGTATGCTAAATAATGTACTTTTCTAGACCCCAAGAAATGCGAGCAAATATATGAGCAAATATGAGTAAAATCCATCCATCTTTCAAAGGAATTTTTAATATTAATAGTGATAATCAAGTAAATGCAACTAACTACAGCAAAAGTTACAACTCAATATAAAACCAAACATTAGAGTTGTACCAGATAAGAGAGAGAGAAAGACAAAAATCACCTGAGGGGAGTGCAGAAAGTCTGGGGGGAAGAGACAACATTAATGTGGGATTCAGTATAGGATAGGTAAATATTTTCCTGGAGGAATTATGTGCATAACATTAGCAAAGCGTGGTAGCAGTAAAGCACAAAATGTTTCTGGAGACGGCAGATACCTAGTTTTCAGAAGCATCAGTGAGTACAGGAAGAGAGCCAAGTCATGGAAAACTTCAAGAAACTTGCCCAGGGACACAGAGCTAGTTTCTGGTTCAGGATTCGAGCCTTGTACTCTGGGTTTGGAGTCTGTTTTCCTAACTACTGCACTACAGGACACTGTATTTGTTTTCTATTGCTGCTGAAACGAAGTGCCACAAACATAGTGGCTGAAGCAACACAAATTTATTATCATACGGTTCTGGAGGTCAGAAGTTCAAAATGAGTGTCACTGGGCTAAGATGGAAGTTTCTGCAGAGCTGCATTCCTTCTGGAGTCTCTAGGGGATAATTCCTTTCTTTGCCCTTTCCAGCTTCTAGAGGTCACTTGCATTCCTTGGCTCAGGACATCCTTCCCCGTGTTCAAAGCCAGTAGTCTGGCTAGCATCTTCAAATCTCTATGGACTCTTGCTCTCCTGCCTCCCTCTTTCACTTATAAACGCTCCTGAGATTACACTGAGCACATCGGACTAATCCCAGATAATCTTCCCACCTCAAGGCTGCTGATTAGCAAACTTAATACTTAATTCCTTCTGCAAATTTACTTCTCCCTAGCCACATGACAGAACTTTGTCACAGGTTCTGGGAGAAAGGGTGTAGATATCTTGGAGGAGACGAGTATTCTGACTACCCCAAACAGGATATTAAATATGCTAGAAAAGCAAAGGGATAGAGTAAAGCTCAAGCTGGAAAGGAAGGTTATAGAAAGCACTGAATGTGAATGAATTTAGATTTTCTAAATGTAAGCAATGAGAAGGCTCCCTCCCCACAACCCTGCATTATCAGAACTACATTTAGAAAGTTAACTCAATCAGGCAGTGGGTATATAGAATTAATTGAAGAGTGGGGTGATTGGAACCAGGGGATTCAGTTAGGAATTTTCTTGAGAAAATTCCCTAATACGCCACCACCAATTCATGATGATATTGACAGTCTTTTCAAATTGAAAGCATTCTGCCCCACCCAGTGCTTATCCTCAATCAATGGGTAGAACGAATTTGAGCAGCAGACAGTATTAGGTCCAATTTGAATGATTGTTCTTTTTCATGGTCTTGTCCAAAATTATAATGCAGGGTTTGAAAGCTGGTGTAAAAATACATTTCCAGTCCTCTGGAAACCTTTTTCAACTCAATGGCATAATATAAATCTTTCATATCTGATTGGAGTGAATTAGAAGCTTTGTCGCTCTGACTGAAAGTGGTTTGCTGTGGTTAGATATAGGCTCTTCTCACTCCATAAGACTCAGTTAATTCATCGATATCAATGGCCAACTGAATTTAAGTGTATGAGTGCTCTTGTGGAGCACAGGCAAGATGACAGGGAAACTATGGAGACCTTTGCAAGTCAGACGAACCTGAAGACAATGCAGATCACAAAACAAACCACTCAGAGCCAAGGATTTCCCTAGAACCGCAAGGCTAAGAGCCATCCTCTAGTTCCATCAGGGCTGCACACAAAAGAATAAAAGACAAAGGCTAAGGGAACTGAATCCAGGCCAGTACAGCCATGGCAAGGCTGAAGGTTGGTGAGTGTTGCCAACATGGCATCTATTTCCAAACAAATTGAAGGTTTGCAGAATGGGGATAATGCCTAATCACCAGTGCGACTGCATGGCTTCAATCTGTTACAAGCACAGCAAGATTTTTTAAATAGTTTCATCAGATTCCCTTGTTAGCCACACAGGACATTGACAGTAACACAGGATCCCCAGTAATGAGCCTCATGGTACAGTTAGTAGGTCAGCAGAGGAAGCCCTAACAGGGCAAACAAGGCAACATACATTTATGTATCTGACAAGCAACTTGAATATTAAGCTCATTATGACACACAGCAATCTAAATTTAAGTATCTTTTTAAAAATTTTTATTTATTTGTTTTATTTACTTATTTAAGTATCTTTTTGTTTTTAATGAAAAATTGACATCCACAGAAGTTAAAAATATATATATTTCCAATATATAATAGCTGGCATGGTCATGCGAATTAATGTATATTCTGAAGGTCTCATGTCAGAAGTTGGGGAAAAACAGATTCTTAATCTAGACCTTATTTCTATCTCTTTAAAACACATCAAAAGGAGGTGATGGCTTTTCAGTGGAATTATACCATGATTTCTCTATTTCTCTAGAGGATATTTATTACTAATAGCCTACAAGGAAAGCCCTCAAAAGAAATTCTAACTGGAAAAAAATTTACTGGAAAGCATATCACACCAATGTCAGGTTTATGAGAATAATATTTATCTTATAATTATAAACTGAAATCCTTTAGTCACTATCAAAATTATTATGTAGCTACTTCTGTATAACAGCTACTAGAAAGTTGAAAAGGGCCCAAAAGTTTCAGAGGAAAATTTTAAGAGTTAACATCCAGACATTATAATGGTACAGAAGCTGCATTCTATCAAATATGGCAAATGATCATTCCAATGAACAATGCACAGAAAAAAAGTCTATCTCCTCCAGAAAGAAACACAAATTACCTTTGTTACTACCTGCTCTTTCAAGTAAACAAGTCATTGAAATAACTCATTTTCTTAGGATGGGTCGATTGGATTTCATAGCTCTAAAAGGACCAGATAATACTTGTGCTACTCTAAGAATTTCTTTAGATGGTACTGTACTGGGTAGAGAGGGACACATTCAGCAAAGACTAGGAAGAAAGCCCAGTGACACGGGGGGTTTTGTTTGTTCTAATATTCTAGAAAACATAGCAATTTTTTGCTTTAATAGATCCTGACCAGTAAACTAATGCTATGCCAACAACATGTGGCAATACTTATGTATTAAACCATTCTATGGACTCGATCTTGTGCAATGGCTGCTCCGTTAAAGAATTTTTTGCCCTAGCAAAAGGGAGAAGTGAGCTCTCTGTTGATCTGTTTCTGGGAGAAAAGTGGCAAAGACAGAGAATTCCTGAGCATGACAAGCTTACAGTATTTGTCTAAGATGTAAAGTAGATTGTTTAGAACATTAGGGAAATGCTTAAATTCAACAGCCATTAATGTAAAGATGCATGCTATATTGAAAAAAGATCCTATTATTACAAAACACCTGCAAAGAAGAAAAATGCCCTATTAAATAAACAAGCAGCAAAGCAGGGCTGATTCTGTGTTATTCAGTGGTTAAATATGTAACTATGGAGTGACTCCATACTTTGGCTGCAGCTTCCTCCTTTTTCTAGAAGTTTTCAAGCTATACTCTGCTTTTTAGCAACTCTACTGTCATATGAGTACTTTAGTATGGAACGGAAGCCAACTCAAAATTGTTATAGTATCTGTAAGCAATAGCATGAAAAAGAGGCTTTCTAAGGAGGAAAGATTATCATTAATCACTAAAATACTGATTTCAAATTAACTGGGGATGTAATTACTCAATATATGCATCTCCTTGTTATTACAAATAAGCCCTGGCTGCCTTGGCTTTTCTCCTATAAATATTTAAATTAGTGTTTAGTTAACCAAGGATGAAACTATATGATATACATTGAACCGGATCTGAAAAAAAATAGATTAGATTTTTCTTTGAAGTATTTCTGGAGAACACAATTAGAGTAATGAAAAATGCTTTGAGTCATGTACATATAAACTATAGAATTTGCCTATCATCAGGGAAATTTATGGACTCGTTTAATGCAAACTTCCTAATACTCAGAATTATTAGGAGAAACAACTACAAAATAGCAAACAAGAGAATATCCTGCTTTTGAAGGCATGGCAGAAGGTGTTGTATAATGCTACTTAGCACACACCACATGATATTCAACAGCTTTTACCATCTGGACAATCTTTCCTTTTCAACAGCATTGCTTTTCAACAGCACTTCTAATATTTCAGTTTGAGTCCATTTATTCTTTCTCTGGCCTTTGGAAAAGATGGAGAATGGTTGCAAAATTACTACCATCTTTACAAAAACAGTGACTGTGGATAGTTATTAAATCTTCCCCTTAGTTCCAGAGAAATAACACCAGGGCTTTATATTTTTTGTATCCAACTCTTCAAGCACTTCAAAAACTCTGCTTTAAAACCTAAGTTCTTATTTTTCTAAATGTCAAAGGCTGGGGAAAAAAAACACAATGCAGAAAAAGCCTGATGAGAGAATAGGTGTACCTTTTCTTATTTAACATAAAGTATATATATCTGGTTGAGACGAAATAAGACCTACGGAGAACACAATGCACACACAATGAGCACTCAATAAATGTTAGGAGAATCTAAAAATAAAGAGTTAGGGCAGGGCGGAAAGAAAGAGAGGTAAAAGAGAATCTAAGATGATGAAACCAGGGTTGCCATGTGCATTTTCATGAAATTTCATGAAAGATAAAGCTCTGTAATTTTCATGGTCAGGAAAGGAAATCTTTCTTCTGTAAAAAGTGTTTAAAAGGATGAACATGGATTAGGCATCATTTAATTTCTTTTTTTTTAAATTTTCTAACATTTATTTATTTTTGAGAGAGAGAGAGAGAGAGAGAGAGAGAACATGTGGAGAATGGGCACAGAGAGAGGGAGACACAGAATCTGAAGCAGGCTCCAGGCTCTGAGCTGTCAGCACAGAGCCCGATATGGGGCTCAAACCCATGAACCATGAGATCATGCCCTGTGCTGAAGTTGGATGCTCAACCTACTGAACCACCTAGGCACCCCTAGGCATAATTTCAAGTAAGACTCCCATTTGAGTAGGCTTAAGTGATTTTTTTACAAAAGGAATTTCTAGTAAAAATTCAGTGCTGTGCTATATAATTCAATACAGCTGATTCTCTGGAATGACTAGAACCCAGAACTCAGAAGCAAGTAAGGCCCCAACAAAAGTCTCTGCCCATTATTCCCTTTCTATCCTCCGAGCAGCTTCTTCTGCTCCAAGAATTACACAATGCCACCAATGGCATGTCCATTCACTGGGAAAATCCAATAATACAGAATTCACTTTCTCTCACACTTCCCAATTCCAAGGGGAGTGGCTCTGATGGCCCACCTCTGTCCAGGGGCCAACCTGCGATCCATGCAGTAGTGAGGGCAGACCCACCCTGTACAAACTGATCAGTACCCACAGCTACAGTTCAGAATGAGACACTCGGGTTGACCATCCCAGCACAGAGGTGGCACCCTGATAAACACACACTATCTCTACAAAGTGAAAGCATAGCAGACACACACAATATAGCCTGTATAAATCCAGTTACTTTGAAATTTATATTCTCTGGGAAGCATCTTTGGAGGTTAACCTATCTAGGAATTGGGAGCATTTATTTAAAAAAAAAAAATGTTGTTGTTGTTTATTTAGAGAGGGGGAGGGAGCAGAGATGCAGAGAAAAAGAATCCCAAGCAGGCACCAAGCTATTAGCACAGGGCCTGATGCAGGGCTCAGACTTACAAACCGCAAGATCAAGATCATGACCTGAGTCGAAACCAAGTCAGATGCTTAACCAGCTGACCCATTCAGGTGCCCCAAGAGCATTTATTTTTTAAATAAAATAAAGCAAGGGCAAGGACATACTACTAGGGATCAAGAGTCCTGTTCTACCACTGCATAGCTTTGTAAATTTGATCAAATCCTGTTTGATTTTCTTTTTATTAGTTTATTTGCATATAAAATTAGAGAGCTGACCACTTATTGCTCTGAAATTCTTTAGGTTTACAAGTAAATTATATTAGCACTTTATTTCATAGTTTGAAACCAGCTCTTAAATCCACAACATGATAAATTTTTTAGCGTTAAGTATACCCCACCTCCCATAAATAGTGCAGGTCAGAAATAGTCAACATTGGGACGCCTGGGTGGCTCAATTGGTTTGGCATCAGGCTCTTGGTTTCGGCTCATGTCATGATCTTGTGACTTCTTGGGTTCAAGTCCCACGTCGGGCTCTGTCCTGACAGCACGGAACCTGCTTGGGATTCTCTCTCTCTTCCTCTCTCTCTGCCCCTCCTCCACTTGTGCTATTTCTGTCTCTCTCAAAATAAAATAAACTTAAAAAAATAGTCAACGTTTATAATGTGAGAATTTAAAGAAGTGTTAACAACTACTGTTTGATAGAATTGCTTCCTATAAAGTATTTAATTCTATTGCCTCTCTGTCTCATAAATTCTTGTTAAATTTCAAAAGTACCACATCTCAAGTTCTTTTATAAACTTTTAAGAAAATAGGCATATTTTTTTATTTCTTATTATTCAAGGAGGCAAAATGACTCTTTTCATATTTCAGACCACAAAGTCAAACTACCTCATAAATCTTGTTAGAGATATTATTATCCTAGCTCTATGAATGATAAAATGCAGTGAAGTTAATCACAGAATAAAAAAAAAAAAAGTAAGTTTGGGAGTCAATATAATTTCTCAAAATTAAGAGGGCAATCATTAGGGAGAATAAGAGAGTGAAAGAGAAACCAAATCAATACAGGCACTCTTTCTTTCCTTCTTCCATGCATGTTTAAATATTAGTAAGACAAAAAAAAAAAGGCCACTATATGGGCTGGAGAAAATTTAAAACTAATTAAATACAATTATTTTCAAAACACTATTTTGGAAATGGTTGAACATTCAAAAGACATCCCCTCCCACAATTAAATAAGCTTTCATAAGTAAAGAAATGTATGTACCTACCCAAGTAAAGTACACAATGAGGAAATTACTTGTCTTAGAAAATTCAAATATGAAAAAAATACTTGGGGCACCAGGGTGGATCAGTCAGTTAAGCGTCTGACGCTTGATCTTGGCTCAGGTCATGATCTCACAATTCATGAGTTTGAGCCCCACATCAGGCTCTGGGATTCTCTCTCTTTCAAAATAAATGAATAAATTTTGAAAAAAAAAGGAAAAAATTACTTATTCCATTACCATCCAATTAATTGAGGCCAACATTCACATTTATTTTAAAGGGATAAATCATACAAATAATTTCCTTAAATTTATGTAATTTTGAACATTCATGTGCATTTAAAGTTCATAACCTCCCAGCATTTTTAAAATTTTACTAGAATATAGATTTCCAGAGTTGAGGTATCTTGATACAAATGACCTTATAAAATTTTTAGTGTCTATTTATTGATTTATTTAGAAATAAAGAGCATGAGTGAGGGAAGGGCAGAAAGAAAGACAGATACAGAATCTGAGCAGGCTCCAGGCTCTGAGCTAGCTGTCAGCATACAGCTCGATGTGGGGCTTGAACCCACAAGCCATGAGATCATGACCTGAGGCAAAGTCTAATGCTTAACCAACTGAGACACCCAGGTGCCCCACAAATCACCTTTAAATGAAGTAGATCCCACCAGAATGTAGTTATTAGTATGATATCAAACTACGTTATTTTTCAACCTCCCATTTTCAGGACATGAATTAATTTAAAAATAAAACCCTCTGCTCTTGAGAATCTTTTACATGACTGTACTAAATCCCTTAAATTTTTTCTAACTACTGAAAATTATTAAAATTTAATTTTACTAAAGCAACCAACTCGAATTGATATGTAGAAGTGTACATATTACATAAACGTCAACTATACCAATGTAGTTGTCTCCCTGTTTTAGCGTTCATTCCAAGCCCAAATGAGCATCTTCCAGATTTCAGAAGTTAAAGTTGGAAAAACAGGATTTCCTTCATGGCTGAAAAAATCCACATTTTTTTCCATTTGTGCCACATTTGTCACATTTTGCCCAACAGAATTTTCTAGTAGAACCCTATAAATATTGGGTCTTTTTCAGCTACTGTATTGCTTTCTCTGTCCCATGTATCATCATGTGACATTTTTTCCAAAGACAATAATGGGTGAGGAGAAAAATTTAAATCTTCAACCCCTTTAAACCTAACTTGTGAGCTTGCCCAGTTATCCAACCTCACACATTAAGTATGAAAGGAGAGTTTGGAAGAGTCACTAGATAAGTCCTGAAGCTGCAATATGTGTATGTTTTGTCTTGGGAAAACCATGTCCCTGAATGTTAATTTGATGAAATTTAACTGTCATTGAGAAAACTCTCTGACTCGGGGTTGCCATTTATCAACAGATATATCTCTCTGGCATTCTTTCTTCTTAAATGTTCTCTCTAGATGGCCCTTCATATCTGGATGGGGGGCAATCTATCTCCCCAAATCCTAGCCTGGATCCCAGGTCACCGCCAATATTGCTTTATGCTATTTCGTCTCAGCTGAGCTGTTTCAACTCATTAATTTATAAAATTCCCAACATAGATAATCCTACACAAGATACTCAAATGCACTAATTGGTTAATTTGTATTATTTGACAAATTTGCACCTGTCTATCCTTAGTTCATTTGAACCTCCTTGGCCACTAGAACGTGAAACTTTGACATCTTTTTTGATACTGCTCTTTGAAGTATTTCTCCTTTACCAGTTGTCCTCAACTGGCTCTGAAATTCAGCAAAGTCTATGTCAGTTATATTTTTCATATCCATTCTCTCCTTGCTTCCTACTTGTGATGGTTAATTTTATGTGTCAACTTGATTGGGCTAAAGGATGCCCAGACAGCTGGTAAAACACTGTTTCTGGGTGTGTCTGTGAGTATGCTTCTGGAAGAGATTAGCATTTGAATCAGTAGCATGAGTCAAGAAGATGTGTTCTCACCAGCTTAGGTGGGGCATTATTCAATCCACTGATGTCCAAATAGAACAAAAAGGCAAAGGAAAGGCAAATTCCCAATCTCTCTTCCTGGGCCGGATGCTTATTGGAGATCCTAGATCTAGGGCTTCCAGACGTGGAGTGAATTACATCACCAGCTTTCCTGTGCTCCAGCTTGCAGAGCACAGGTTATGGGACCTTTGGGCTTCCACACTCATGTAAGCCAATTCCTTTTCCTTCATAGAACTGCTCCCCCCCACCCAACCCTCATCTCTCTCTCTCACCGTGTGTGTGTGTGTGTGTGTGTGTGTGTGTGTGTCCTATTGGCTCTGTTTCTCTGGAGAATTCTAATACATCATTGTGTTCTCACTGCCACTGCCCCTGTTAGTAATATCATTACTTTTCTATTATCAGGACAATTGCAAGGAACTTCTCACAGAATGTCTGGATTCCTTTTTTTTTTTTTTCTCTATTCCAATTTATTATCAATACAACTGCCAGTTTAATCTTTCCATGACCCAACTCTGTTACAACACTCGCCTGATAATCAACTTGCATTTACTTCTGGATGGCTACCCAACAGAGGGCCATCTCTGAAGTTTTATTTCAAGGACATGCACAACTTGGTCTCACTGTATCTTCTTATAGTACCAGGTAACTGAAACTCTTGCTTGTGAGAATCTCTGCCCTAGGAACCATTTAATGCCTTTGCCCGAATTAGAGCCTCAAGCTTCCCTACTGTGCTACTGGCATATGGCAACATAAGATAAGCAACATTTGCTATACATAATGTATTGCAGTGTTGTAAGTATGGGTGTGGGATTTGCAAATCAGGAAGGCTGGCGATGCCACCATGCCAATAGGGATTTTGAGTTCTTATAACCACTGAGCAGTCAAATGTAAAAGGCGTTCAAGGCTGAAGGAAAATATGTTAGCTACTGCCTGCACTGTGCCCAAAGCCACAGTTATAACTGGCATCCCACAAAACTGAAACCACACCACAAAAGTGGGTTAAAAGCTCTCCCAAAGGTGTTCTGCAGATGGAACTTTTACCAAGGAGTGGTCACTACCTCATTCTTAAATGTCAAACTGACCAGGAGCTCTTCCTTATCCAGACAGAAATTTGACTTAAATGAGTCTGCCCAGAGATGCCAGATCCTCCAATGGAATTGTGGAAACAAAGCCACATCATTACCTTCTTTTGTGTGCAATCTACTGGTATCCTATTAGAGTTATGTTAGGATGACATTAGGATAAAAAAATATAGCATGTATCCTCATGGAACTTACAATTTAATAAGATTTATATAAAAACAACTGATTATAATTTGATATGTATTATAATAAATGTTAAGCTCAAATAACCAAGGGAGGCATAGGTGAGGAAATAATTCATTGTGCTGTGGGTGAGCTTGCAGGCAGAGATTAGGGAAGGATGGGGAGTGAGGAGGTATCACGTACACATTAGGCAGAGGCAACATGGGGAGATGCTGTGCAGAGCCATCAGTATGGCCAACAGCCTTGGCATATTCTGAGTGTAGGGCAGAGCAGGCAGAAGGTCTGGAAACACAATGATGTAGAATTAGGACTACGAATGACTTGCTCAAGGGGGAATGTTTGATTTCTTGGCACTGGGGATTATTAACTTGCCCCACAAGCAGATACATGTCACATTTGGGAAGAGATAATCCTGGTGACAGTTAGGGAGGATAAACTGAACATGTGCAGGACCAGAGGATACTAGACCAACTCTAGGTATGAAAAATTGAGAATTGGAAAGCACGGAACAAATATTGGAAACATTTTCAAAGTCAGTAAGAACAACAAAGATCCAAAATTAAAAGGTTAAAAAAATGCTGAGATGAGCTTTCAATATCTGCTAACATATGGAATATTCTAGAACACTATCACTGTGTTGGAATGGAATATTTACATAATAGCTACCCTGCTAAACATGTTATATACATTATCTCTGGGTGTTTCAATGTCCCCATTACAGATGAAGAAACAGTGGCTAGGAAACATCAAGTGAATTGCCACTGAGACCCAATTCTGTCACATTCCGAGGCAAATGGGTTGGGGGTGGTGTGGGACATATGACTGTAGCATTTGACAATTTCCGTGGTGCAACTGCTCTACCACAGACAATTTCAAGCTACTAACAAGAAGTCACTGAATGCAGAGTTGGTAAGAGGTATATACAGTTAATCCTCATGTGAGGGCCAGTGAGCCCGTCCCAGTGTACTACCAGATGATCTCCCAAACATGATGTCTGGTATTATATAAAGCAGAGGTCAGCAAATCCAGCAAGCCATGGGCCAGATTTAGCCAGATCTGTTTTTGTAAATAAAGCTTTATTGAAACACAGCCATGTCCATATATTTATGTATTGTCTATGGCTACTTTGGTACGGTTGTGGCAGAGTTGAATAATTGCAACAGAGACTGACCCCCCAAGCCTAAATATTTACTATCTGATCTTTTATAGAAAATATTTGCCCAACCCCTGATAAAAAGCGTAAAACAGGAAAAACTGATCAATGCTATTAGAAGTTAGAGTATTAGAGATCTTGAGAGAGGTGAGGTGTGGGAGAGTGACCAGAGAGAGGACAAGAGAGTTCTGGGGTACCAGGAATGTTCTGTTTCTTCATCAGGATGTTGTTTACCCAATGAAAATATCTCTTGCTTACAACTAGGATTTATACATTTCTCTATATGCAATTATACATCAACACATTAAAAAGGTTGTCAAAGGAAGAACAAGATTTTCTGAGAGCAAATTTTCAAATTTTGTTTACCAGTGATTTTTAACTTTTTCTTCATTTATATCAGAATAGCACTAAGACATATCTGTCTGTCTGATTTACAACAAGTGCTGATGAATTCTATAGATATAGATCAGTAACAGCAGTGACAGGATCTATCTACTGAGTGTGGTTCTTGCCAAAACTTTCCTTCTGATGATTTATACTAATCTTTATCCATCTTTGCTGTCCTGGCATAGCTTTTTCATGGTTATAACTTCACTGTCCTAAAATGCATTTTCAAAATACTAATTCCTTTGAATGTCATTTATGACATTCAGGCTGTTGATGGGTATACTGTGCATCTTTGTGAGGTGACTCTTCACCTCTGTGATAACCATGAACAGGACTCAAAAAAAAAAAAAATGGGAGGCAGGTCAATCCTATCAATTTTAACATTCTGTTAGGTGTCTGGGCTAAGACTAAAAGATGCTTGGCTGCTGCAAACTATCCATGGCCCACGTGCAGATGTGTGTACTGGAGCCAGCAAGGAAGTCGGCGTCACCAAACCTGAGTTCCAAGGTTATGGGTCCTGCACACATGCACCCCCCACCCAAACAACTCTCAGGGTCTCTGTTTTTCTCTAAGATGAAATGAGAGGAGCTCGAGCTCACAATTCCTCGGGCTCTTCCATGTGCCAGGTCCCAGCATGGCAACTTCCCAGTTGGGAGAGGATATTCCTTTAAGCTTCAGGCCCACACCACCTGTCAGCTGTCAGGACAATGTACAGCACCAGCTCTTGCAGCTGGCCGGCCTGTTAGTTCATGGTAATGCACGGGGGCACGGGGATGCTGGTAAAGCACGTGAGGAGGCCGTCACTCTTGTCAAAGGACAGGAGGTTCCCACTGGCAGCATCTACCGCCAGAGAACTCTGAGACAGGCCCAGGCCATGCAGTGCATACAGAAGATGAGAAAAAGCTAAAAGCCTTGCGTATAGTCAGTGATTTGTTGAGTATAATCATGATTTCTTTTTCAACTAAATCTTCTATGGGAGTACATTTCCTTTTTCTGTAAAGGGGTCAGCCCTAGGGCGTTCATGAGGCCAACACTCAGTGACGCAGAAATACTATTGGCTCCAGCAGTCAATGTATCTCCTCAGATACATGAGATGTTTTCCTGGGATATTTTTTAATGAAGAAGTCACTGTAAGGCCTGCTTCAGTTTAGTCAGTGAATCACAAAAGGAGCAGAGCACCATTTAGGTCTGGATGAAGACCTAAATTATACACAGTGGCTCTTATATAAACTCTTGGGCCCTGCAAAGAAACTGTCTAGAAAGCAACCAAGTTATATACTGCTTTGGATTGAAAACACTTTTAAACCAGTACGCCGTACTTTACTTTTGTACCAACTACACCCCAGCATGGGAAGAGTAGTAGGAATTATTCTGACAATCCTTTAGCCACCAGAACACCCAAGCAAACTGTAACTGAATTTGTTGGGGAACTGCAGCATACTCAGGCCACGACTCTGACTAAGGTATATTTTTGCTTTCCCTCAAAGTGACCAACACCATTATCACAATAGGCAAGCTCACACTGAGAGCACTTATTTTGGTCCAGAAGCTCTACTGCCACTCATATACACATCAGCCACATGCAGCTGGTACCAGGTCCCATTTGCTGAAGAAGAACTCGGATTTGACATGGATTAACTCCTTTGTCTAAGATCTCACAAACATCAAGTGGTTCAGCGTGCATCCAACCCAAATCCAGCAACTACAGTGCATGCTCATACCCGCTGTTTGGATTACAGTGATTTTCTTCCTTTAATCAGTCAAAATATTATGGGGCCCCTCTGTGGCAAAAGGAGGTTGTATGTGTGGCAGGAGAGGGGTCTTAGATAACAGGACAGATGCAAAAGGCAACTATGAGTTCAAAAGAATATTTGGATTGGAAAGGTTGGTATTGAAACATGTTCAGAAAAAAATGTGGCTTTGGTTACCATGACATTCTGACTTCAAGCTTCGCAACTAAAACCTCCAATATGAGATATGGGGGTCATCTATCAAAAGGTTACAACTTACTGAAAAGTCATTTCGTGTGGAAACCTAGCTTTTGGTCTCCTTCACTGACAGCACATGTGGTTGGTGTCTGAATGTGCAGAAGGAAACATAATTGTAAAGCAGAGTACCAAAAATAAAAGGAAATCATAAAATGCCATACAGCAAGGCAAACATAAAAATAAATGGAGTTGAAAACAAGTCTTTGAAAGTGCACGTTTATTTTAGTATTTGTTAGAAGGTTTTGGAACCTTGCCAGAAGAGCCATTCTAACAACTCCAGTGGGCTGACTGCACAGTCTTGGTATGGAAAGAAGGCTAGAAGGCCTGCACCATACTACCCTGAAAGTACTTGATCTCAACTGATCTCAGGAGCTAAGCAGGGTTGGGCCTGGTTAGTACTTGGATGGGCGAAAGGAAGACTAGAAGGTAAGAGGTGCTCAGAATCGGGAAGAATGCCTATGTACCACAAGAAAAAAAAATCAAGCAAGTGGGAAGAAAGACAAAAGAAGAGAAAAATGAGTGGGAAGGAAGACAAGAGAAGAAAAAATGAGTGGGGGGAAAAACCTTGGGGGAAAAAAAAAGAAGTAAATCAGGAGTAAGAATAACACCAGCAATGGAGCTGGTATCTATTACTTGGTCAAAATTTTTATTAAAAGAGCACAAAGCATGTTGCCATGATGCAGGGAAGCAGGCAGGGATGGTGCCTGGGGACCTCCCAGGACTGCCAGCTTATGTGACCAGCAGGTGACACACAGGATCAAAACTCTGCAGGTACAGCCACGGGAGTTCTTCAGGCAGGACGATTTTGTTGTTGTTTTTGTTTTTATAAGATTTCATTATTTAATTTAAATACACATTCATGGACCCAAACTTCCCAAATTAGAAGGTATTTCCTGTTTTGAAATGAAACGCATGAAGTGTATTTCCTTAATTAGTCATCCTCGAACCCCTAGTACTTTGAGGTGTGTGTGTGTGTGTGTATGTGTGTGTGTGACTTCATCAAGGCTCTTGTACAGAAGTAGGGAACGTGCAGGAAAACCTGAAAGGCCTGTGAACAGCAGGAAAAGAGTCATAAGTCCAATAGACAATCTGTCTTCCCCTGGGGCTAAACCCTTTGACCCTCCAGATGCGTGGGCAGGAAAACAATTGCTAAGCAAGCTGGTGAAGTTCAACTTGGACCTCTGCAGAGGGTAATGGCCTGAAAATGTAGCTTATCCCAGTTTAAATGTATCATGTATATACAAAGCCAAACTAGGGGGTGCTGATAGTTACTGACTTCATAAAGACATTCTTCCCCCTTCAAAAAAGTTTTGCTGTGGGGTTCCTTTAATGAGCAGGCCCACCAGAGCATTTAAAATATATTTTTAAATGATTTACTAACACCTCTTAAATAATACACTAACTGTGAATTGTTGAACAATGTGCACCTGTAAAACAGCTGTTTTGGCTGAAGCTTAAGGACAGTCATCAAATCCACCTTGGCTCACAGCCCGGGCCTCAGGCAAATCTGGGGCGATTCACAGCATTCAGAGAGAAGTACGGAAGGGAAGCATGCAATGGTGGGTGCTGAAGGAAGGCTCAGGTTCAGCTCACGAGGGGAACGGTATCCCTGAGACCCTTTCTCCTCCGCATATGCACTTCATCAACACAGACAAGAGCATCTGGATGGACCAGACATGCTTCCTTCCGGTGGGTTTCTGACACTTAGGGAAGACAGCCCTTGCTGTCACACACCCCATCTTTCAGCAAACACATGGACTGGCTCTTCTTTTGCTTTCTGCAACACGTCTCTTCTCGCTTGTATAGCTGTCTTCCCAAATGTAGCGGACACATTTTACAAAATCAGTGTACATCTCTGCTTATTGAGAAGCCACTCTTTCTCCAGTCATACTACGTATTTGGCACAGGTCCAATGTGCTCCAAATTGGAAAAAAAATTGGAAATCTGAGTACAACCATCAGCTTCACTGCATTTCATTGATAAGAGTCAACATATCCTCTAAGTCGGCAAATATTCCTCTTGACAACCATGAATTATGCTAAGATCACAGAGCTAAAGACCTTATTAGGGGTTTGCAGAGAGCTCAAGTGGAAAAAAAATATACCCCAGCTGTTTTTTTTAAAGAAAAGTCTGCCCTTCTATATAAATCAGTAGATATTTGCTCCTGAAGTTCTATTCCAACTGAGATATATCATCCTTATTTTAAAAATTGATTTCACCCAGGTTCTTAATGAAACAGTCTTCCCACATAAAATTTTAGAATTTGGCCTAAAAAGGGTAAGCTATCTAAAATGTAAAGACATTAAGGTAATTTAGGGAACTTAAATTTTACTGAAAAACTAAGGAAAAAGCGTGCTGGGAAACAAAGTACTACGGGTGGATGGGAAGAAATGAAAATGTGTTCTTTTATGAGCACTAACCAATGTCTAAAGAACACGTCCCTCAGAACACTGGAGCGATTTTCCTTCTAGATGCTCCAAGCAGACCAACTACCAAGAAACTTAGGCTACCGTGATTTCAGAAGAACAATAGCTAAAGTAGTTCTATCTGTTTTTTTTTTTTTTTTTGAACATTTAACCAAAAGGCAGTTTCTGCTATCAGTGCTTCAGAATACCTGGATGGAAAAGCAGATTTGTCTTATTTTATTCTTCTTGACCATAACCTGGCACTAGCCATTTATACTCTGATTCTGCCCAAGAGAAGAAAAGCTGATCACAAGCTTCAAAGTCAGAAAGACACTGATTTAGGGGAACTTTAGAACATGATTTTTAAAAAGACTCCTGTTAAAAAAAAACAATTATCAGTCAGTTGTGGAAAACAAATTTCCACAAAGAAATACAGGTTCCTTCAACCAGTTTATTTCATCTTTCATGTTGCTGAAATAGAACCGAATTATTTCATGCACAGAAGACATTTCTAAAACCACTGAAAGCATAGGCTAACTCTCCAAGATAGAAATCTGGGTTGAGTATACATCCAGGGCTCTGGTCCCTCAGTTTCTCTGGTAGAAAAGTGTTACCGTTAGAGTGGCCCCTTCACTGAAGGGTAAATAGCCTTTATCTCCCCTTCCGATCACCAAACCTGACTCACTTTAGGATAGAGGGTAGGACAAGGGTTGTCTCTACAATGAATCCTGCCAACCCCCACACTGCTCTCCTCTCTCCCTCCCACAGCAAGGTCACCACACACTTCATCTTAAGAAGGTCTCCTGGGGCGCCTGGGGGCTTAGTCGGTTAAGCGTCCGACTTTTGCTTGGGTCATGATCTCGCGGTTCGTGGGTTCGAGCCCCGCGTCGGGCTCTGTGCTGACTGCCAGCTCAGAGCCTGGAGCCTGTTTCAGTCTGTGACTCCCTCTCTCTCTGACCCTCCCCTTCTCATGCTGTCTCTCTCTCTCTCCTAGAAATAAATTTAAAAAAAAAAAATTAAAAAAAAAAAAAGAAGAAGGTCTCCCAAGGGCCCCTGCACTGTTAATGGGTGTGCGTGCTCTTTCATTTTCTTCTGCTTACTTACCGTTTTTTCTAAATTTTGTAATACAGAGATTGTTCACTAAAGAAAAAGCCATTTCTGTTTCAGTGCCCATCATAAGCTCACCCCTAATTCCTCCCCCAAACTTAAAGTCCTTCACAATCTATAATGACACTCCGCTTCTCATATTAGTATACCTTCTTTATAGGAAGGCATTTCTTTTCATAATTTTCTGCTATTGTAAACTTGTCTCTTTACTTGAATTGCCCTTCTTTCCTCCTTCATCAGAAAAATGTCACCTCATCCTTCAAAAGCCAAGGCAAATATCAACTTGTTCTGGGAAGCATTATCCGGCTCTTCTAGGTGGTATCACCCTCACTCCCCCACTGTGCACACAGCGCATGTGGTGCATCACCTATCCCATTTTACTATGGTCTAGTGCTTTGTGTGTTAGTGCTCGGAGGGGTGAGGTTTATCTTTACTTTAATCCTTTTTAGTCTCAGAATTCTAGCAGGGCACCTGGGATGTGGTAGGCACTCAAACCAAATTGAATTATCTTCTGAATAAATGAATAAACATGAGTGAATTTTGTCAGGAACTTCAGCTTCATGGTAAACTGGAGAAGGGCAGAGACGAAAAAGGCTGATGTGCCTGAGGCTCGAGCAGCAGAAATAGGGACATGGAAAGAGATGGAAAAGAGTGGGGAAAAGAATTATTATCCAAGTTGCAGAAGACTCCTCATCTCAGGAGCTACCTATAAACTTCTCAAGTCTTTCTTAATAAATGATGCAGTGATCAAAATGTCAAGGGCTCTCACTGGTGTTGACGGACATTCATATAATGATCCTGTCTCAGTGGTATGCCACATATCATGTAACTCTGAACAACTCCACATACTACACGCTCTCTCACTTCACGTGAAGTCTTCCACAGACCACATTTCTCAAAGGCAGTGCTAGGGATGGGGAAGGATGTACTTTAAGCAAGACTGACATTTGGAGTCCTGCTCTCATTACCCTCTCCCCCACAATATGACAACGACGGGAAACCATGAAAAGAAATTCTGCCTTTGCCAATTCTCCCCCCATCTTAGATCGCTGAGAAAGTGGTACCATCAGTCTTTTCCTGTCACTATCTATGTTATTTCCCAGCCACGAGGACACAGGGCAGCCGTCATGCAGATTTCTGCCTGTGTACACCTCTCTAGCGAACAACTCCCCCCCTTCTACTCCTCCGGGAGCTATTCTGACATTATAACATTACAGACGATATAGTTCTGCATGTGGGCTGTTTACTCTTCTTGAAGTAAATATACAATTCAAAAGGCAATTGTATCCATTAACTATTTTTCTCATTTGCTGCCACCTTCTTGGCGCAGAACTGTCAATCCCATAAAACTAATCTGGAATGGGGACACTGGTCCCTTTAAATGGAGATATAATCTCACCTGGATTCTTGGCTAAGCAGTGGTAAAAGTCATTATTTTTCTTGTTTTTATTTGCTACTTTGGGATTAGTATAAAGTCACAGATTCATAATGTATGGAGACAGTTATATAACCAGCAATTTTGCTTCTCCAATTTCACTTCTGGTATAAACCTGCCAGGTAGGGTTGTATTATGTGTCATCAAAGTTTCTATATTTACTCATATTCATCTTATCTTTAATAAGGGAGAACGCCAGGTCTACCTCCCTGATGTTTCAGAAAATGTATTTTGTTTAATGCACCCGTGTGAATGCATTAAATGTCCTACCCAATTCCAGTAAGTGGGTATAATAAGCATACTGTTTAGCTGATAAACTCTGGCACAATAAGTCACTGGAAAACTTCATAGGCTGCATGCTTTCTCACTGCAGAAAACTGTGTGGAAAATAGCAGGCAACTCCAGCTCAGTGAGTGTTATTACTCACCTAAGTACCATCCAACAGAGGCTGATGAAAGCTGAAAGCCTGCTTTGGAACGGGCAGATCCTGAACAGAAAAGTTGACTCATTGGTCTGTGACTTCAATTATCTTTTCCCCCACCCACGCCATTGCAGTGTGTCACTCCAGGTGGGGGAAAGGTGGTGCAAAACGCAGGTTGGCTAAGTAAAATATAATTTTGCATAAAACTCCACGATTGCATATTCAGATACCGTCCTTATTTTCAAAGATGCCGATGCAGATGCCCTTTGATTTCAAACAACAACATAACAGACTAGTCCCTGCAGGCCCTTCTGTCATCGTATACACTGAAGTGAATAATCACTCACAGCAACTTCCTTACTATTTTGCAAGTCTGTGATGTCTGTCAGACTGTCCACATGAGGCCCACTCAAAAGACAATTGTTGGAGTGCTGCAGTGTGCCGCCAGGTTACAAATTCACTGGTGGGCAGAGGCTACTTGAGCACTCCATGCCTTCAGCTTCCTTGCAGTTCCAGCTGAGCTGGAATAAGTTTGACAGACTTTCCTGCAGGACCTGGGTGACCTTCTTGGGCGCTTTGATGTTAAATACAGCTCACTGGTGTCACTGCTGGAAGTTAAGTGAGTTAACTGTGCTGTCTAGAGCAGGTCCACAAATTTATATTCTCTACAGTAGCAGTTTGCAGACCTTTAACTTGGCCCTGATTTTGAATCCGTTTCCTGTCAACCTCCCAAAAAAGCATAGAGAGGTAACAGACAAGAAATACAACTTCATTGTCATATGGGGAACAAGCCATTATGGTATCTCTATAGACGGTAATAAAACGGGCTCTAGGAAACTAGGTCTGCCACCTGGGGAAGTGCAGCACAGCTTATTAGCACAAGCTCCTCACCTGTACCGCAAGTGGACATATGGGCATCAGTACCTATGCCATAAATGCAGGAATTAAGCTGTCAAGAAGTTGAATGTTTTTACCAAATTCTGTTTCTCAACAGAGAAAATGAAACATGGGCACAAGCTTTCTGTCATCTTTTCATCTGCTCCAAATGCTTTACATGGACTATCTGAAGATTAAAAAACAGGTTTGGTGATTAGAAGCCATTTCTCAAAAAGAAAAAAAAAAGTTCTATTCAGAAGCACACTAATCACCTTGCTACTTTGAGAGATCATTCTCCATCACTGTTTCAATGCTTTCTCCTACAAAAAGATAAGGAACATTAGTTGCCAATATTACTGGCCAATATTACATGTCCCTATAAAAGCATCAGAGGCCTCTACGTACCTGGAATATCAACACAATTGCCTGTTTATATAGAAAATTTGAGGGAAATGGATAAATTATGTATTGATAACTAGCAGGACCAGCTGAATAATAACAACTTTACTTTATATAAAACTAGAGTAGCACTCACATTTCAATTTTTGCTAGAGGCAAAAAATCAGTGTTTTCAAGGGAAAGCAAAGATAAAGCTTGTTCAGTCTTTTTTTCTCTCTCATTTTCCATTGACTGCCATACATTTTTTTACAAGTAATCTTTACTTGCCTTTGTATAAAACACTTTTTCTGCCTCTATCAAATGAGAACTGTTCCATTTAATAAATATGCACAATAATGCCAAGCCTTGAGTGTACCATTATATCAACCTAAACAAAGCTTATACAAACCCTTTAATTATTTTTTTTTCTCTTATGGAACTCCTCTAGAAACTCTTCTATTGTGTTGAATATAAATGCATTAATATTTTTGTTAGAGTAATTTGGATTGACACTTTCTTGTTAGGCAAGACTTTTCTGACAGTACGCCTAAGAGAAATTTCAACTGTTAAGGTGATATTTAGGGGTGGGTTATCAGTGAAATAAATCTGTTAGCAAATTCATGAATCCTTATTCTTTCTAAATAAAGCTAGCACTCAATAACATACTTTCTGTTTAACGCTGGCAATTTGCAATTTCCTGGTCGAAAGAAGTAAAGCACTGAACAGCTTATAAAATGATTCAAAAGATTTCTCAAATGTAAGCGCACTTGGTCGAATAACATTTGGATAAGTTATGAATAAACAACACTGAAAACACGTATTAGTGATCAGACTTCCTTTGAAATCCCCAAAGTCTCAAAATTAAGAGGTTAAGAGAGCTTTGTATTTAAGAGGCTCAAAGGATTTGAGCAACAGTTCAGTTATTTTTTCAACTCTCAAAAATGTTTGGTACCATGTATGTTAGTAAGGAAATAGTTCGATGAGTCAGCGTCTGAGCTTTTGTTGCCTTGAAGCCAGTCCAAAATGGGAATTTCTGGCACTTCAGACCAACAATATGAGGTTTAAAAACATGTTTTAGTTTTCGAATCACTAGCTGTGTTTTGCCAATCATATCTCTAAGCTAAGTCTCATAGATGTTCTCTGAAGTGTCAATCACTTATTCCTTCTTCTTCACTAAGACCTGTCCCACACAATTAAGCCATAAAGTAGGTGCAGCAGGATGCATTCAAACTGGGTACTCTTAAGTCAGTGTGAATAATGACTAATAGAGGGAAGCCTCACTGCCAGCAAAAGCTCCTCCCTCTGGATCCCTGGGACGAGGGTTTCAAAAATGCCAAGTGAGCAGCTACCACTGATGTGTGTCTAATTACCTCTGCATTCCAGCACATATACATCACCCTCAAGGAACAGCACAATAGAAGGAGAAATTAAGATAAGCTGTTAACCACGCTGGCAAACTGTCCCTTGGTTCTCAGGAGGTGGAGGTGCAGATCCAGCTTCAGGGCTTCCACTAGCCTGGAGAGCACCTTCCTGTAAGTGAGAATCAGGTGTCCTCTGGGTGGGACAATGAGACTCAGTTTTTTTTTTTTTTAATATATTTTTATTTATTTCTAGGAGAGAGAGAGAGACAGCATGAGCAGGGGAGGGTCAGAGAGAGGGAGACACAGACTCTGAAAGGTTCCAGGCTCTGAGCTGGCAGTCAGCACAGAGCCCGATGCGGGGCTCGAACCCACAAACCGCGAGATCATGACCTAAGCGAAAGTCAGACGCTTAACCGACTAAGCTACCCAGGCGCCCAAAGAGACTCAGTTTTCTTGAGTGGCCCTGGGTTATTGGGCTTGGCATTGGACTGGCATGCAGAATGCTGGCTGGGTTTCAGTCCCTTGCGTCTCTTGGCTAGTGCCTCTGTATCCAGCACAGACCACCCAACTGTTATACAGAAGCGTTGTCTGGTCCCTTGTCCCCATTAAGCTGGAGTCACAGGTTAAAGAAGAGAGGAAACTAACATGCATACTGGAGATTTTAGTGGGAAGAGAATGCTGAAATTAACATGTCAAGCTTTGTTTTTTCTACTTACATATAATACATGTCTCAAGTCAACTGTCTCAGGATATATGCTCTATGAATCATGTCTTCTTGGAATACTCTCTAGTTCCCAAGTCAGTGTCACAACTTTCTGTGGGGGAGGCTCCCATGACAGAGTTATGAGGGAGATGGTCAACAGAGATGAAAATGCCCCCTCTGAAACATCTGCAAAGTTATACATACTCTATACTTGATTTATTATTTTACTGACATAGTGTGACTCTGTTTTCTCAATTCTAGCTCATAAAAATTAAGATAATTTTATAAAGGGCTGTATCCCAAATCATGCTTTTCAAATTATGACACCAGAAAGTTCTGTTTTTAGTGTTGTCTGGTGGCTCAGTTGGTTAAGCATTTTACTCTTGATTTTGGCTCAGGTCATGATCTCTCAGTTTGTGACATAGAGCTCTGCAATGATAGTGTATGGAGCCTGCCTGGAATTCTCTCTTCTTCTCTCTCTGCCCCTTTGCCTCTCCCCACCAAAGTAAATAAGTAAACTTTAAATAAATTTAACATTTTTATTTATTATTAAGAGACAGAGGCAGAGCATGAGCATGAGTGGGGCAGAGAGAGGGTGAGACACAGAACCTGAAGGAGGCTCCAGGCTCTGAGCTGTTAGCACAGAGCCCAACGTGGGGCTCAAACTCATGAACTGTGAGATCATAACCTGAGCAAATGTCGGATGCTTAACCGACTGAGCCACCCAGGTGCCCCTAAATAAACTTTAAAAGCAAAAAGTTCCGTTTTTTACAAAAATCATACAAATATAAGCTAATACTTACAATCCTGTAAGGATTATAATATACAAAGCAAAATACTCACTTAAACAAAATAAAAATAAATAGAATATGGCTAGTCATTTCTATTATTATGACATTAAGCATCATAATGCCAGGTACTAGAAGAGACCTAAGAGGTCAGAAGACAAAACTCGAGTGCCTATAGGGACTTAACAAGCACCGTTACTGAGAGTAGTGTGGCATGTGTAACGAAACCAGGATGCATGCACCATGATAACAGTCACTGGCACTGCACCTCAGTGATAGTCATCGGTAAGGAGCGGAAAGACAAGAGATACATGTCCCATCTGTTACTGACTGAATATTTCTGTCTACCTAAAATTCATATATTGAAACCCTAATCCCAACGTGATGGTATTTGTTAAGTGAGGTTTGGGGGAGGTAATTAGTGATGACAGTGGCACTCTCATGAATAGGATTAGTCCCCTTACAAGAAGTGTCCAGAGAGCTAGTTAGCTCTGTTTCCATCATGTGGAGATACGACAAGACGGCCATCTAGGAACCATAGAGCTGCCTTCATCAGACAATGAATTTGCTAGTGGCTTGATCTCAGACTTCCCAGCCTCTAGATTCATAGGAAACAAAAGTTTTCTGTTTAAATCACTAGTTCATGGTATTTCTGTTATGACAGTCTGAATGGACTAAGACAGCATGTAAAATTGGTGGAGTGACAGCAACTTTCAGCTCTAGTCACTTACCAGTATGTGGAAATGTTATTGTTATTAAATTATTTGGGTGTTTGGGGGTAGGTAAAAATGGCAAATTATTTTCTTTCTTTAATCTATTGGTCCTAAAATTATCTTTTTTTAACTATATAATACATCTCTGACTTTTAAAATATAGTCTTTCAAAAAATAAAGAAATAACATATAGCCTTTCAAATACTAGAAGGCAGTAAGCATGTCTTTGCCTAATCTCTTCTGCAGAAGACACACTGTTGTTTTATACAGTCCCTGACACTATGCACCTCACTACCCTAGCTGCTCACCTCCAATTTGCTAATGTCAATATTAAAAGGTAGTGTCTAGAGTGGAATACAAGATCAATTTCGAACAAATACTAACCAAAGTGCAAGCCTTAGCAACAAAAAGCAGAAGAGAAAGCTAAAATAAACCAAGTCTTATGAGCCAAAATCACCACTAGCAGCTACAAGTATATTTCAAAAAGAAAATGTAAAGAACCAACCAGCTCCATTAAAACAACAGTGGATGTAGTATACATTGCTCCCTTTTCTCGAATTCTTTTTGCTTCTTGTTTTTAATTGGAGAGATTAAGTATCAGCTCAATTTGCTAATTGCTTTCCCTAAAACAATTAACTATTAATTATAGTCACTGTTATTAGCAGTCTCCAATTCTTCCACGCTGCAGATGTTTTTACAGCAGGCTCGCAATGAGATTGGCAGTTTAGAATATTCTCTGCCAGCAAGCTGCATTCCTTTTAGCAAGCGTCTACATGCAAGATAATGTCCTTTTTTAATAAGGTTTTTGTGCAAGTGAAAATGAGCATGACACTGTAAATGCAAATGCATTAGCAATTAAAACTGAAGTGCCTATAAGATAGATTTTTATTTTCACTTTTTGGGATAAGAATCCTGCATATTGCATTGGCTAAAAAAAAGTTTTCATACCACACACTATTAGGAATAATCAGAAGCCACTTACAGAGAGAGCCCCTCTCTGCACATTTCTCCATAACTTATAGCCACAATGTCATATAGTAAATACCCGATATGTACAAATGTATTAAGTTTATTTTTTAAGTTTACATGATTCCCATTGCACTTCGTAGTCTGTATTAACACATCAAATGTGTTCAGTAACCGTTCAGATTGTTTCCTGTGAGAAATACTCAAAGGAACCTCAGACACAGTAATGCACATTTACACTTCAGTTAATGATTCTTATATGTCCTGCAACTAGACTTGCACCTCATATATGATCTAATAATTTCTTTTTGACCTAGGAATGCTTAGTGGACCGTCAACACTAAAAGGGAAGGCATCCTTACATATGTCCTTTAAGAAAGCTGTATTTGTTGTCTGAGGTAAGAAAAGTGAAAAGCTATCATGACCAATTTACTTCGTATTTATCCTCCAGGATTGTTGATATTGGAGTATGGGCAATGCCTGTGTTTATGTATTACTTTTCTTTAAAATGTTCTTTCCCACATTTTTTTCAACCCTCCCAACCCCTACTCAGACCAAGACGAACCACTATATTGTGTTGTTTTTAAACACATAATAGGTCAAAACTTACTTTAATTAAAAGATGCCATCAGTTTGCACTTCTATTGAATATATGTGATATCAGAAAATATCAGTATGCTCATGGTCCTCCAGGCCTGTCTAGGTTTCTTATAATTTTCATCACCTTTATTTCTCAGATTTCCTTACTACAGAGGCTATGGAGCCCTTGAACTCTACCTACCCATGTACTTCTCATCACTTAGGTTTATCAAAGAACCTACCTCCTCTGCAAAGCTTATTTCCAACCACCACAACCCAGGTTAATTACCTTCTATTCTGAGACCAGGATAGAAGTTCCTGCCTCTGCCTTATGTCAGAAATAGCAGCTGTCTTGATCCCTCAGAGACTATTCTCATCTTTGGTAAAATGAAGGACCCCATGAAAGGAGCACTGCATAGTGTGGTTCATCTAAACCCCTGGTTTGACCTTGACATTTATGGCAAGCAGATAGTATCTGCAGAGCTACCATACACAAATTAGCCAATGGCTGAAACGGAGTGCAAGATCATAGATGGAAATCTGAAAGAGCTGATTCCAGTAATGGAGCACCTGCTAAGAAAAGGGGGGAAATATCTCACTAGTTCATTGAAGCCCAGAGAGAAACGTGGTGTGCCCAACTTTACATGGTTCACTAGGAGGAGGTGTGCTCTGAACTTGGTAAATCAGGTTCACTGCTTTAATCTAAGGGAAAACTGATCCAGATTGTGTTTTCTTTGTTATCTGGCTTTCCAGTTTATGAGCTATTCAGGGGAAGCTAAAGAAGTGGAAGCAGAATATAGGCATTTAATTTATTTTATTGTCATGTATTCAGATGAGTAGGTTTTAAATACCCGTTAAGAAGTTTACTCAGCTGTTGACACAGATCAGGGACTTTGGAGAATTAACTTTGGGTCTCCAAGACACCCAAACTGTCTGAATCCCTTTCTTATTGATGTGAGAAAACACAAACAGCCTGATCTTAAAAGGACAATTATTGAAATTCAGATTGAACATGTGCATTTAGCAACTAGAAACTAGCATTTGCTTCTCCATTGCTAAAAGGATTGGAGCCGAACTGAACCACACATTTTAAAGAACCAAAAACCATTTGAGAGCATTTCTATACAAAATGCAAAGGAGATTCATAAAGTGTGATGAGTATGAAGCATAATCAAAGTTTCTATAGTATTTTTGGTGATCAACCTCAAAATGGATCTAAATTATAATGTAAATACACTTTAGTTGGTAAGTCTATAAGAAGGCCTGGCTGAACTTAGAGGAAACTGCAGACCACCAAAACCAGAAAATATCGTTTAAATTTGTCACAGCATTGTGTGACTCCCAGTTCCACAGTCTCTCTGGCTGGATGCAGAGCACTGCCCGGGTCAGCCAAGTCTGTGAAAGTGCTCTTTCTCATGGGCATTCCTAGAACCAAAGTCTGTATCCCTCTTAGTAATATAAAGCTAGAGTCCAATTAAGTCAAGCCCGTCTGAACAGACTGCACAATTTTTGAGAAGAGTTGACAGAGTTTAAATATCAGCATTCTAACTTAGGTGATGAAAATCAGTCTACAGCCACTCCTGAAGGTGAGCCTTTCATAAAGAAGAAAGGTCTTCAGACTCTTTTGACGGTGCTTTTATTATTGCTAATATCCCTGTTTTTGAATGACTGAAAGGCTATATTTAACCAATGCTGCTGGAAAAATATTCTTATGTTCTGTACACACATGGGATTTTGCTCTCAAGCTTCACTGCTAGAAAATCAGGAATATGCTTAGATCAAGTAATCATTTAAACTACAAAATAATAATTATGACTATAATTCTCATTTTTGAGTACTGACTATATGCCAGCTACTTCACAGATTTATTTTGAACCCACTTCACTGCAGCTCTATCGCTATGTAGCTCTGGGAGATTTGTCTCTGAGCCTCAATTTCAAGTCTCTTAAATAGAAATAATAATGGTAGTCACTTCATAGAGCACCATACAAAATACTAAATAACTTGGCATAATGCCTTTAAATAATTCTTAGTTAAGCTATTGTTTCTGTTGCAATATTTACTTGAGTATTTTCCCAATTTCCATCTCTTACCCATCCATAAATATTTTGAAAAAAAAAAGAACACAAAGGAAAAAGATCCTCTACCTATTTCCCCCCTCAACATTTTATGCGTGCCAGCACACATTTTATCTGTTCTTACCCCCAGAATATTTACAAGCCAGATGCACTTTGTTTCAGGGTGTAAGAGAGGTGAACACATAAGGACCAGCTGGCTGTTGAACTCTAGACTGTGAGAGAGAGGAAAGAGGAAAATGAGCTCTCTATTCCTATGCACGTTGAGGCTACCGGCAGCTGTTTTCTGATTTTATCATATTGTACGTGAGTATGGGGAGGGCTTCCATGGAAGAAGCACATCCCCACTTTATCACACCTAAAGCCCTGTATGGAATAAATGAAATGAGCAGCAGAAAACTCTGAAAGGTAGAAAACAGATGGAAGACTTTCTTGGGACAGTGAGACACAAAGAATGGCTCATTGACTTGACTTAAAAGAACCATTGAAAGAAGTTCTACAAACAGAGGAAATGAAAACAGAAGGAGACTTGGAACATCAGCATAAAGAGAGAACCATAGAACTGGTAAATAGATGGGTAAATAAAATATACTACAACTCTTATTCTGTGTTTTAAAAATGATGTTAAATAGTTGAAAACAAAATCATAATATTTTAAAGTTTATGTATTTTTGAGAGAGAGAAAACACAAGCAGGGGAGGAGCAGAGAGAGAGAGAGAGAGAGAGAGAGAGAGAGAATACCAAACAGGCTCCACATTGTCAGAGCAGAGCCTGATGTGAGCCTTGATCCCATGAGATGAGATCATGACCTGAGCCAAAATCAAGAGTTGAACACTTAACCAACTGATCTACCCAGGCATCGCAAATTATAATATTTTTAATGTAGTTCTCAGGATACATAAAGAGTACATGTAAAAAAACTGAAGTATAAAATGGGGAGGACAAATGAGCCTAAGTGGGGGTAGGAGTCCTACATTTCACTTTAAATGGCAAAATATTGATATTAGACTGTAAATAACTTTGAGATGTTTTGCAGAATTCCTAGGGTATCCACTAAAAAATGCAAAATGATATACTCAAAAACACCAATAAAGCAAAACAAACACTAGAAAATGTTTAAGTAACCCATAGGAATGCAGGAAAAGGGAAGCAAAGAAACAATAATCAAAGATACCAGAGAGAAAAAGGAAATAAAATATCCAACTTAATTTCTAACAAAATATCAACAATTTCATTAAATTTAAGTGTTCTAATTATATCAATTAAAGGACAGGCACTGGCAGAATGACTCAACTATATGATGTCTATGAGAAACTCATTTCTATTATGATGATATAGGTAGGATGATAGGTAGGATGAAATTAAAGATGTATAATGAAAACACCAATCAAAATAAAGGTATAATATCACATAGATTACACATCAGACCAAAGAAAATTACCAGGAGCAGAAAGCAACATTATATAATAATAAAAGTGTCAAAACATTAAGAAGTCATAAAAGAGTATCTGGCTTCAAATAGTAAATATATGGTGACAGACTTTGACTATAGCACTTAATACTGGTGAACCTGGGCATCATTAGTCTACAAGCCCAGACCACTCTAAGCTTCAATGTTCCCATCTCAAGAAAGAGGGGGAGGGGAAAGGTTAATAATGCTTATGTCATAGGATTGTTCATGGACATAAATGAGGTCATTACATCAAAGTATGAAGTTCTTTTCCCTCTATTACACTATAAATGTTATGGCCTAAAAGTTGAAAATGGACACAAGAAATCCTCAAAGTATTTGTGACTTTTCAACTCTTTACATAATTTTTTCATCATAATTGGTCAATACTATTATTTGCAGACCACGACCTTTTGCTGTGATTCTTTACAAGGAAACAAATATCCTGTAAGTGAATAAAGATCTTAGAAAAATAGATTCCAATTAGCTTTAGAGATCATTGTGTAATGACCAGTGAATCAATGGGAAATCTGTTGATACAAAATATTATGATTGTAAATGGCAATAGAGTGGAATCCAGATGCTTATATATTTTCACTTGCTTCTTCTTTTCAGACTTAAAATAGGAAAGAAAGGTAAGGAATGGGAGAGAGAAATTAGACCACACAATTATCATTTAATATTCTACAAAATAAGAAAAAAGGGAACAAAACTGATTACTCAAGTAATCTCATTTGATCTATTTTCTTTCTCTCACTGTCTCTTCCTCTCTCTCTTTTTCTATTTTCCTTTCAGTTTCCATGTACATGTTGTATCTTCCTTTTTTGGTGGAGAATGGAAAATCTTATCTTTTGTTTCCAAGCATAATGGTCATCACTAGTATGTGTGTGTGTGTGTGTGTGTGTGTGTGTGTGTGTGTGTGTTTTAACTACTCTAACTCAAAGCTTTAGTTGAAATTAAGTTCTCTATTTGCAGACTGAATGGTTTAGGCCGGAACTTAACATTCCAAAAGACACTAGAAAAGATTTTTTTTTTTTTTTGCTTTTTTTTTACTTTTTATTTTTTTATTTTTTTAAATAGTTTATTGTCCAGTTGGTTTCCATATAACACTCAGTGCTCATCCCCACAAGTGCCCTCCTCCCAGATGGCCAACAGACACATGAAATGATGCTCAGCATCCCTTCTCTTCAGGGAAATACAAATCAAAACCATACTGAGATACCACCTCACGCCGGTCAGAGTGGCTAAAATGAGCAAATCAGAGACGTCTAGATGCTGGTGAGGTGTGGAGAAACAAGACCCCTCCTACACTGTTGGTGGGAATGTAAACTGGTGCAGCCCCTATGGAAAACAGTACGGACGTTCCTCAAAAAATTAACAATAGAAAAGATTCAAAAAGAAGAAAAACAAAAGAAAATATACTCTGCCAAAGGTATATTACCACTTGCAAACTTGCAACCAATATGTGACTTCACAGCATCCCAAATAGCAGGTACTATTATTCTCATCCATCATAATTAATCCAAAGAACAGAAGGAAGCAGGGGCACCTATGTAGCTTACTTGGTTAAGTGATCGACTCTTGATTTCAGCTAAGGTCATGATCTCACAAGTCATGAGATTGAGTGTAGAGCCTACTTAACATTCTCTCTCTCTTTCTCTCTCTCTCCCAATTTGCTCCTCCCCTGCTCATGCTCTGTCTCTCTCTCTCTCTCAAAAAAAAAAAAAAAAAAAGAATAAAGTGAAGTAAAGGAATATACAAATTCATACTAATTGAATTTTAACATATTTTAGGAAATGACTTAGCAACAAATGAGTTACTAATGATAATTGACAATAAATGAATCAAAACATAAAATTTCAAATAACCTAATATGAAGTTTGAAATTGTAAATCTATTAATATGCATAAAACAGATGTTCATAGGGTTTTAATGGAGATTCAATTTGTTATGTGTCACTGGATTCAAAAACATTCAAATACTCTGAAAACTTGTGAGACTTGGATATTAGAGCTCTCTCAAGTCAAAGCTCTGGAAAACACAGTTATTAAAGGTGCATTTCATATAGTTAAGTTGTGGTAGGGAAGCATTCCATGTGAACACTGCTCCAGCTCCTGGTTTTCTGTACTATATACTTAAAAAAAAAAAAAAAAAAAAACTAGCAATTTTTAAAATGTAATCAGAGCATCAGATGTTTATCAGAAGGAAAACCCGTTGTCTAGATTGAGAAAGACCTAATTCGTTCATAAAACTTTTTTTTTTTCATCTTGGCTGCTGTGTTTCTATTTTTATGTTCTTAGACTTTATATACCACTAACTTCTAAAACAATTTGAGGCAGTTTTCAAAATTAATCATAATGTTCACTATGATTGCTCTAAAAATAAGTACAATATAGACCTTTAAAAGGAGCAAAGGTAATAGATGTTATTCATCTCTGTTATCAACAGATGCTACTAATATCATTACCCGTGTTGGCCACAGCCACTGAACTTGACTCTGAAAAAATGTTATGATATCAAAGCCATATGTATCATAAGGTGACTAAGGCAGTAATTAGCTCTTTGCTCACATGCATCAGAGATTTTTGATCAACAATTTCATCTTCACTCCCAAAGTTCCATTCTTTTCATTTTATAGCAAAATTTCAGCTGTGATAAGGTTAAACAATTGGCAAGAATGTTTAAAGGGGTAGAAACCAGATTGTATTCTGCTCATTTGATTAACTTGATTTCAAGATAAGCTTGTAAAAAGTCTATAGTTACAGACAAAGAATCAAACAAGTTTTTGTCTGCTTATTCTTAAATCTCTATAAGTTTATGGAAAAAGAGGCAAGGCTAAGACAAAGCATTCTGCATCTCAGCTTTACTGCCTCTGTATGCTCAGACTGAAATCCTTGTAGAATGTCAAACACGGGAAATGCTTCAGGGCCATTCATCTAAAGTCTTGAGATGCTGTGATTGAAAGTAACATGTGGAATCAGTTTGAGAAAAATAAACTTAAGTCAGGGGAAAATGACACAAGTAATAAACCTAGATAGAGTGGAGACTAAAAAAGAGGAAATCGCTGCAGGGAAATATTTTGCGATGCAGCAGACAGAAATCTCAAAGCCAGAGAAACAGAATTTGCATACGTGAAACATAGCATTTTGGAATATTATGTATCTATTTATCCATTATATTTTCATGAAATTATTTACACTATTTACCTGCAACCCAAAATATAATATATCTCATTGATAACATACTTTTGTTTCTTAATGAACTAAAAATAGAGAAGATCATGTGTTTTTTGGCATGGTGGGAAAAGCTCGCGGGTAGAGACAAAAGTCCTGGTTCTCCCTGGCTTAGCTACCAACTGCCCTGACTTCATTGGAGACGTCATTTCACTTCTCTGGATCTCTGGTGTTCTAACTACAAGGTGAAATGAGATGACCTCAAACATCCCCAGGCTCTTACAGTCTGTGAATCCATAGATCAACAACTCTCAATGCTTTGGATGTTTAACAAAAGCTTTACTGAGGTTGACATTATAGTTTTTACTGTCACAAAGCAAATTGACTCAAATATAGGGTAAGATATAAGAAACATTTTGTAGGGCAAAACAATAACCTTAGAGAATCAGAATGAGACAGCTAAAAAGGTTCTATTTAAAGTCATGCCAAAGCAAATGTTAAAATGTTCAGTTAGAGGATGCATCATGTATGTAAAATTAAGTGAGAATAGATTTGAGAATGTCTCTGTTAAAATGTGTATAGGTGAAATATATGTAGAGAGGTAATCTTTGCATCTTTATTCCCATTTGGCAGACACAATTTCAAGTTTTACTAAGTCAGAATGATCTAAAAGTTCAGTGACTCCTCTTATATCTTTGGTTTTATTTTCAAGCAAACACCCAGATAATATGCACATATTATCAAATGTCATCATTCTGGGTTGATAAAGATTAATGCCGGGCCATCCCTGCAGACTGTTTCTGGGACAGGTAGGAGGCCCAGGTTTTGAGGGGTGATGAGGAATGCAGGTGGCTGCAGGCAGTCTGGGACGGCCACGGCAGGTAAGGACAGAAGCCGGCATGTGCGGACTACTACCTCTGGCCACAGCTCCTCAGCTTTTTCCTGCCCCCTCCCAACAACATCCTGTTAAGACAAAACCCACAGCAACTTGTAAAGTGATCACTGTCAACATTTCAGGTGACATAAAGGGAAAGGACGGTTGTCAGGGCTTTGCTGGGAAGACCTAGTCCTTTATCATTTAGCAGAAGGCACCATAATCCATAAACTCAGATTCTCTGGACTCATTTTCTTCATCTGGAAGTGGATTGAATAGTGGTATCTACTTCAATGCATTGTTGGGAAGGCAAGCCAATCCATTTAAAAGGCTTAGTCAATTAAGCGTCCAACTCTTGATTTCAGCTCAGTTCATGATCCCAAGATCGTGAGATTGACCCCAGGTGGGTTCCTTGCTAAGCATGAAACCTGCTTGGGATTCTCTCTCCCTCCTTCTGCCCCTCTCCCCAGTTCATACACACATGCGCTCGCTCTCTTTCTCTCTGTCTCTCTCCCAAAAAGAAAAAAAAGAAAGAAAGAAAGAAAAATCTTTAAAAAATAAAAGGCTTAGTAAATATAGGGCATACATACCACGTGTCACATAAATGCCATTGTTTATCATCATCATCATCACGTCCTGGACAATGTATACTTAATTTCCAAAGATGAAAGAAGTTTACAAGTACAAATACATCAAACCTGCAGGCAACTGTACACATAAATGGACAGTTTACTAATTCATTCATGCTCTCATCCTTGGGGGTTTCTTGTGTCAAAGATGCTGATGTTTCACAACTGGGTCTACACAGATCTGCTCTTCCATGATTGGCTCTATCCAGATCATAATGCTGCTGTGTACCACTCAGGGCCTCTGAGTGATTATGTGTGGCTGATTAACATGAACACACACACTTATTTTACCTTCTTCACTAAATATTTCTCAAAAACAGTAGGATTAGAATTCCCCGATCCTAACTAAAATGACAGCATAATATGAGAACTCCTATGGAATTCTCTAGAGCTACACTAAACATAGACATTTTTTAGCACCTAAAGAATTGGAGTTTTAGAGGCTGATGAACAGTGTCTGGCTTATAGTGAATCTTTTGTCATCATCATCACTATCTATTTTGCAAGGACTTATAGCTACTTATTCCCGCTAACCATTAGACAGCAAGTTTCCCAAAGCAGGAATTCTTCTTGATAAATTTAGTATACTGAATATTGCTTGATCCCAGAAGTTTGTTAATGAATGAATAACTGATGTGAACAAAACAATGAATGAATGAATATTCAACTAATTAAGAGCAAGTAAATCAGAGCCAATAGATCTGTTGGTCGTATTCTATTCTGCTGTGGCCATCTGGTCATGCCTGTATATCTCTTACTAAGCTGTTTTCAAGTTTGATTTGTGATTTTGGTAAAAACATATGCTGGCTTCTACAAACTTTATTAATCTCTTCCTTCTTGCTAATTTGTGTTGGGATACTATAATGCTGAGGTGGTAAGGATCTGGAATAAATTGTAATTTTTCTATGAATCAAAAGGAAAGACTAGCTTGGACTAGATAAATATGAATCTAAGTGGAGAAATGAAATTAGCTTCATGATCTCATACACATTGAGTGTGTATGTAAAACTTCTGCCATACAACAGTTACTAATACCCTGGAGGTTTTGATTCAGCTATTTTCAGCTTTGTTGAGGCTGGTCACCTATTCATAGGTTCAGAGATTCAGTTCTTATCCATAAAAACTAAGTTACTGAGTAGTAACTTACACTATGCAAATTTGTGAAAGGTTGATGTACAAATTAGAACACCAATATTTTCACTTACATGTGTCATTGGAAATAGTCACAAAGATCACTTTGCTGGTGGATTCTGTCCTTCAAGGAAACTTTATATGGTGGCACAATTATAAGTGAAAAATTGCTTAGTGATCAAAACTAAGACAAAAATAGATGATCTTAATATCACAACATTCAGGAAAGAAAGAAAGAGCTATTTTCTCCACTGTTGAGGTAGTGCTTCCAGTATTCTCTCTTTAAAACATCCGCTTCTCTGGAAATGTGGAAAGAACAATGGTCAATATTCTGATGTGGTCTTAATGACTACTGTGAGAAAGAAATGAACTAATATGTATAAGATACATTGTCAGGTAATTGTTACTCTAGATCACTATTCTTTAAATTGGGTTATGTGTACCCTTGAGGAAACACAAATGCTTGACACCTTGATCTTAAGCTTCCATATTTATCATATTTTATAAGTGATCTTCTTGAAAATATCTTTCGGTCATCAAAATCTTCCTATGGTGCATTTCTTATATTGTTTAAACCCTGTAAGCACCAAGCAAAGAACATTTACAAATACCTGTGTCAGAAAACTCCTAACACCTCTTTCAGTGATGCATTTTCAGAATTTTGCTTTTAATGGTTAAAAATGGCTTATCATAATATAGAGTATACTTATGACATTTTGATCAATTAGGTAATCCTAACTATTGTAATAATTCAACCCAGAGAATAATTCAACATACTGAGAATTAAAATCACAGAATTTTATTTTATTTTATTTCCTTATTTATTTTTATTAGAGCAAGAGACAGAGCAAGTAGGGGAGGGACAAGAAAGAGAGAGAGAGAGAATCTTAAGCATCAGGCTCAGCACAGAGCCTGATGTGGGACTTAATCCCACAACCCTGGAATCATTTTCTGAGCGTAAATCAGGAGGTGGGTGGTCAAGTGACTGAGCTACCCAAGAACACCCCCCCATTGTTTAAGTATTATTTCAATTTATGTAGATACACTTATTGCAAAATTTATGATAAAAAGATCAGGACAAGATTTTAAGGCATAAAATACATTATGTTGGGCTAAATATGTTGGGCTCCCATAAAATTCTAGTTCTTGAAATTCAAGGGACAATTTAATAACCACATTTCCAAGGGGCACTTGGAACTTCGAAAAGTTAACATCCTATAGTAAACCTTTCCTAAAATGGCTATGTTGCCATCTCTTTGACCAACTTCAATTATTGAGTTGGATGCACACTTCCTTAGTGAGAAAAAGAAGACAGACAGAAATAAAGAAAAGAAAAGAAAAAAAAAAAGAAAGAGGGAGAGGAGAGAAAGAGAAAGGGAGGGAGGAAAGGAAGGGAAGAGAAGGAAGAAAAGGGAAGCAAAACAAAGGGAAGGGAAGGTAAGGAAGAAGAAAATATAAGAATTGTCTAATAGGTGATAGGCTACCATATATAACTGTGAAGTCTGTTCACTGCCAAATATATTTGTTCACTGCCAAATATATTTTGTCAAGAAGATCAAATGATCTGGATTGAAATCCAGCTCTTGCATGTACTTTCCATCAAACTCTGATATCTAGAGTTGTAATGTTCATGAGAGACTGTATTTTCTTATTTTTACAAAGGAGCACGTAGGCTAATAGTAGCCTATTTCACCCTGGCTCTGACTTCTCACATTTTATCTAATCTTCAGAAAATCATGTTGGCTCTGTCTTCAAAACAGACCCAGAACCTGACCAACTTTCACAATCATTACTGGCCCCAGCCACCATAACTCATCTGGATTATTGCAATCACCTCTTAACTAAGCTCTCTGCTGCGAACTCCTCTCCCCCCACCCCCCATTGTAGTTTATTCTCATCACAGCAGCCAGAATGATGCTGATAAAATATAAATCAGATCATGTTACTCCCTTCCTCAAAACACATGAGTGGTCCCATCCCACTCAGAGTACAGGCCGAAATCCTTACAGTGGACACCCAGTGAGTGTGATCTCTACTATTTGTTTGAGGTTCCTGAACTCATCTCTGACTTTTCCATTCACTGATTATGCTCCAGCCACACAGGTCTCTGCATTGTACCCCTGAAATACCAGGCATGCTTTTGCCTCAAGATATTTGTATTTATTGTTCTGTTTGGAGCCCAGACATCTATGTGACTCATTTTATAGTCTCCTTAGAGTCTTAGCCCAAATGTCACTCTATGTGTGAAATCTTCTCTAACCATCCAACTTCAAAGAGCAGCAACATACCCATATGCACTATGTTAAGCAAGTCTTTTATTTTCTGCATTTTTGATGCTTTGACATCTGGAGGTAACATTTGCTGACACTGGAGGGACTGCCCCTCCTGGGGACAGCCCATTCCAGAGACAGTGAGCCACTGACCTGTGAGCACACCTTTCATATGCAAGCCAACAAATCCAGAGCTAATACCCTATCTGGCTCTGACACTCAGAGCCACTACCCACCTGCCTTAATTGCCTCACAGAGCCACACACCAGACAATGAGGGGGAGTAGGCCCTACTGCCCTCTGAAATCATTCCTACTATCCAATCCTAAACCCGTTTACTCTGCCTTAACTGTTTCTTCTAGTGGCAACTGCAGTAAAGGATTCTGCTCATGTTTCTCCTTCACTCTGCCTGCTTCCCGACTGAACCTGGTGCTTGCCCATGTATGTAGCCCTGTGTGGCATGACATGGGCCCTTCTCTTGGTGTCTATAATAAACTATCTTTTTAATGTAACTTGTCTCCAATCTGTTGGCCTCATGATATACTTGAGTAATAATAAAACCTACATTTTAACACACACATGCATACTTTGGTATCTTTCTCTGCTTTTCTTTGCTCCATACTGTTAGGATGGCTGTTATCAAAAAGATAACAAATGTTGGAAAGGATGTGGAGAAAAAGGGAACTGTTGTATATTTTTGGTGAGAATGTAAATTTCTATAGCCACTATGGAATACAGTATGGAGGTTCCTTAAAAAATTAAAAACAGAACTCCTATGTGATGCAGCAATTCCATTTCTGGGTGGAATATTCAAAGAAAATGAAACAGAAATTTGATAAGGTATCTGCACTCCCATGTTTATTGAATTGTTATTCATAACAGTCAAGATGTGGAAACAACCTAAGTATTCATATCCACCAAAAGATAAATCGATAAAAAGGATATTATATATATTATATATATATTCCTATATATGTATATGTGTATTCCTATAAACATACACACATATGTGTGCATACACACTGGAATACTATGCAGCCATGAGAAAAAAGTAAACCCTGCCATTTGCAACAACACGAATGGCACTTGAGGGCAACACAATAAGTGAAATAAGTCAGAGAAAGACAAATATTATATGATATTACTTATACGTGGAATCTAAACTGTAATCTAAAAATCCAAACTCATGAAGACAGATAGTGGAATGGTTACCAGGAGCTGGGAGTAGGTAAATGGGGAGATGTTGGTCAAAGGGTATAAACTTCTAGCCTACAAGATAAAAACTTTCTATGGATCTAATGTAAAGCATGGTGACTGTAGTTAATAATACTATATTACATACTTGAAAGTTGATAAGAGTGTAGATCTTAACTTTTCTTAACACACAAAAAAATGGTAAGCATGTGATTTGATAAGTGTTAGCTAATGCTATGATGGTAATCATTTTGCAACACTTAAGTGTATCCAATCAACACCTATAACACCGACATGTTATATACCATTTATATCTGAATGATGTTGAAGAGGAGGTAAAATAGACTGGCTAATATTTCTTTATTTTTAAATTTTTTCAATGTTTTTTATTTAATTTTGAGAGACAGAGAGATGGGGTGTGAGTGGGGAAGGAGCAGAGAGAGAGGGAAACAGAATCTGAAGCAGGCTCCAGGCTCTGAGCTGTATGCACAGACATGGATACGAAGCTCAAACCCATAAACCATGAAATCATGACCTGAGCTGAAGTCAGACGCTTAACCAACTGAGACACCCAGGTGACCCAACTGGCTAATATTTCTTACAGACGAATATTACTACTCTACATGACCCCAGCTGGAATGGAGATTTGAGAGTTGGCCTATAGATTTCAAAGATGTTGTCTCAAATCTAGGATTCTTACTCACTTTAATTTTAAAATCTTTTTCCTAATGGCATATGTCCTTGACTTACATTGACAGATCCTACCATAGAAATCCTGAAGCTATACAGATGTTTTAGAGAGTTTCATCCTCTACACCCCTACCTGAAGACAATGGCACACCATTTCTTCTTTTGTGCCCCCTCTTACTTATCCAAGGAGAATTTCTGTTGCTCTTAAAGAAACGTCATGTATTTTCCTAATGGCTATTGTGAATCATGTAACTGCTTGTTTTGGTTTAGTCATCAGAAAGGTCAGAACCAAAGTCTCAACTAAATGATTATTAATTAATATGTAGTTTATAAACTGTCATACAAGAGTACCACTTTGTACCCTGCACCTCCTAGTATAAAATCTGTTGTTTTGTTTTCCATATTTTCTCTAATTCTCATTTGTATCTATTTGTACTTAAATTTCATTGCATGCTTCCCAAGCCCTTCATGAAACAATACTGATATTTAAGTAAGTAAGTCAATAAATGAAATCCCATTTGCAATGTGCCTTTGGAAACAATCATTAAGGGTCAGTGTGACATAGAAAAACAATTTTATTGTGGCCAAACTGAAATCCTTTAGGCAGTGTGATATAATTCATATTTTTATATCTGTATCTTTTTTCCCATCATGATGTATCTAAAAGACTGAATAAAATTATGCTCTAAGAGAATATGACAAAAGTTCAAATAATCACAGACTCTTGGTTCAATAAATATGAAGATATAACATCAAAATCAGAATAGGTGAGCCACAAATTACAATAAAAATACTGTAATTTTATTAAAATAGTCTATATCATGACTGCAGGTTTTAAAGAAACCTAACATTCCTAATAAACACTGTGTTCTTACAGAGGACTAATTTAGTCTCCTACTATCTTCACATTTGGCAACTCTGTGACGTTTAATTTTCGCAGATTTTTAAAAATTCAACTTTTTCCCCAATATAAGAGGTTAGTGATACTTTCATACCAAATATATTTATCTATCTATAGCCACTAGCAAAGCATTGCTCCTTTCTATACTTTGATTTTGGTAACCTGGCTTCACAAGGTTCTTTTTGAGCCTACTTGATATGGTTCATGAGTATTTATTCTTGTATAATATGTGCAATCAAAAACTCCTGCATTAATTCTGTAGAAATGATGTTTTAATTAGGCAGCAGTTGGTACTTTAAAGGCCAGGATGTTTAACTACCAGAATGTCACCAGCTCTAGCAGCAGATGGAGGACAAACAGGTTGTTTGATCTATATAAACTATCTGGTTGGAAGGAAATTAGACATTATGCTAACTTACTCTTATCCCTTAAGTATTTAATGTATCAGTGAAGCACGCAAATCTTCCACAAGCGTAACACAAAAATTATGAGAAATAACTTTAAGAGCAAACTTCAGAGAAACAACTAGCCTGAGAAGTTTCAAAGGAGACTAGGGGAGGCTCTTCAGAGTAAGAAGGAAAAGCAAAGGAGTAGAGGAAGGAGACAGCAGAAGGAAAAATTCAAGTTCGCTTCCTCTGTGTGAAGCCTGAGTGAATTCTGCATGTGGTTAATGGGGCATCTTTTGAGTTTTCTATCTGTTATGTAATACAGACAAGGTGCTGCTAAAAAAAAAAAAAAAAAAAGAGGGAAAAATTCCTGAGTGCAAGGACTTTGTGTACAAAATCTACTAGCACAATGGCTATATCACAGGTACTTAAGTACATATTGTTCATTTGTTCATTTCAATCTTTCATGCTTTAATTTAACATGAGCTTGGAAAACGTCTACTAAATGTAAAAAACAAACAAACAAAACAAAACAAAAAACAAGCAAACAAAAATCCAAACAGTTCTAGGTCAAATATGACTGAGGGCAAAGAGCAAATACCCTGAGGATTGGTTACTGCAGTGATCTGATTTGGAAATTTGGAACAGTTCTCAGCCTATACTGATAAGGAGACTTCCTCATGCTCCTCTGTCCCAGACAATTCTGGAACATAGAGGCAAAGGGAAGGTTTGCAAGGCCTAAGTATTAATCCCCAAGTTAAATTCAGTTTTTCCTGTTGCTGTTAAATTTTGTTGTAACTGTTAATTTTCTACCAGTTGAGCTTGTAAGATATGTGTAATTTTGGACCTGTTTTAATATCTCCAGATATGATATTGTAGCAATATTGTTTTAAAAAATTTTTTTTTAATGTTTATTTTTATTTTTGAGAGAGAGTGAGACAGAGCATGAGTGGGGAAAAGGCAAAGAGAGAGGGAGACATGGAATCTGAAGCAGGCTCCAGGCTCTGAGTTGTCAGCACTCATGAACCATGAAATCATGACCTGAGCCGAAGTTGGACACTTAACCAGCTGAGCCACCCAGGCGCCCCTACTGTAGCGATATTCTTAAGTGAGCAAGAAAATAAGTTACATTTATATAATCATAACAAAAGTTGGTAATTTTTATGTGTAAACTTGATGTCCGGTTTGAGCTGTCTACCCTGTCCTTTGTACTTACTGAAACAGGCTAAGTTTCAAGTCATTGGTCTATATGGAAACAATATTATTTATTCTTATTTCTGAAAAAACAAATCATAAATAGAATGTAAGACTCTGCAGTAGTCAAAATAATGACTATGATGTTATGGAGAGGCAAATATTTCTTCAGTTTCACTGATTACAGAAGAAGAAATACATGGTAAATGATAGAAGAATTGTCAATTTTGCAAAAACAAAGCTCTAAGCTCATCCTCCTACTTGAAAGTCATATTATTATATTATATTAATAGTGAATTATATTGCATATCTATTACAGTATATGAAAATTATCATATATAACAAATTAGAAACATATAACCATACATATTCAAATTAGGGACCCAACATCTATTCCTTACTCTGCTACTAACTGTAACCTTAGCAAAATCATTTAATTTTTCAGGGATTCAGTTTATTTATCTGTAAAAGTGATTGGAATGGGCTAAATGACCTCTAAAAAAATCACTATAGAATATTCTTAAAAAAATAAACATGTTAAAGAATTTTTAACACAGTAAGAAGGATATATTTATCCTCAAGTACTTTCCAAATTTTCTCCTTATAATATTAAAAAACAGAGTTATGAAAGAGATGTGACAAAAAGAAATAGTAGACCTGTATCGTTCTGGGATATAGAGGATTTCTAAATAAGACAAGTCTTGTACTTATTGATAAAAGGAGAAATATCATTGTCCTTCTAAAGACAATGATTTCCCAGGCTCATGATTTCTCCTCGTTGTTAAGAAAAGTAAACTAATTAAGAGGCTCTGCAAGGAGATATGGACAAATGAATACCCTGAACCTTCCCCTGCCACTCTGCCCTCTAAGGAACATGTGAATTGTGGAAACTGGAAAGTGGTTAATTCAAATGAATCTCTGATTCATGGGACTATGACACACAGGAGGATTTCTCATTATGTTATGGAAAAGTTTAGGGAGCAAATTAACTTCTTAGGATTGTGCTGTAAAATGGAAAGTAGCAGTCCTTAGGTTTTCCAGGGATTCTTAGAATCTTGGGAACTTCAGGGACACCTCAGAAATTACATTTTTCATCAAAAACTACCTTTCTTCTCCCCCAGAAGATTTCTCAAGTCCTGGCTCTAGGCTGTGGTGCTGTGCCAGGCTAGTTTCTCTCACAGATTGCGCTTTGATTCCCTGTGGGATCTGGAGGCGTGGGTGCTCCTCTGACCTTGCCCCACTTTGAGGAATAGAATCCCACCACATGTGACCCCTGGGCACTGGTGTAAACTCAAAGGCGTTGACCTGTTAGCATGGCTGACCCCTGATCATTCAGATCATTTACTAAATCCTATTCATTAATATTCAGGTTTCTTCTTTAAAGTTCACGTATGAGGCTTCAAGAAAGGAAACATTTCTGGGAAGGGGTTTTGTCTCTAAGATTATTTTTAGCTATTTACTCTATCACTTATAAGCACTAGCTCTTAATTTCAGAAGGATTGCTTCTTCTTAAAGGAAGCCATTATTATGTGAGTCATAGATCATTTTGTACAGATCTTCTACCTGATTTAAAGCAAGACTTAGAATCATCAGATGGAGTTTATGGCAATTCTTGAATAAAGGAACACTTCCTTCAATTAATTTATATTAGATGGTTTTCTAGAAGTATCTAAGACTTTGAAGATGAGTATTATAAAAATGTAGGTATAGGAATCTGCTACATAAAAAATTAAGTCGCCCACAGATCACTTTATTATAAGTCATCGACTATTTCAACTGATGAAGTAACAGATTATGGTACTTCCCCCCACCCCCACAGTAAATGCTATTTAGTGCTCCCTACAACAAACATCAAGAATATTAGACACTTCCAATATATATTTAGGCTTGGAAGTATTCAGTGGGACTTAAGATTAAGCATAACAATAGGCTTTTCTATGGATACATATGCAGTTTTCAATCACAAACACATCAGACTCCTAGCAAAGTGTGAGCTTGTCAAAACCATAACCGTTGTGTGTCCTGCATCATATCAACTCCCCACACCTAGGAGTCCCAAGAGCCTGCATAAACTGTTTACTAAAATAGGAATACATAGGTTAGCCCCCTTGAAATAGGACTATTACCCTTCCTCGATAAAGGTTGGAGCCAAGCCCTGAAGATTTAGGACAAAATAAACCTAGATCTCTGTATCTCTATAAAATTGACCTGCCTTGGATGAATCTTCTTCTTGTGATGACAATACTGAATCGTAACAATGGTAAAGGGCATTTCAACTAAATCAGTGATAAGGAAGAAAGTCTCCTTCTGCTGTCGGTCTTGAGGCTTACCTTGTTCTCTATATCAGGAGTCATATTTGGAGTTAAACAAATCCATATCGTGACACTGCTGTGTAGATACACCAGAGAACATCAAAACTTAATGCTGCATGAAGTGACCATCAAATGTGGAGGCAATTTTGGAGGAGACAGTGGAAGAAATTTCAAAGTACAAGAAGTCTCTGTTTATTCACAGAAGTTATCTTTCCTTTCGTTCTAGTTCTTACCAAAGGGTTGAGCTTAATTTATAGTCAAAAATGAAGTAACAGGAATAGCTCATATTACAAAATCATAGTAATCAATAATCTTGTATATGACTAATTATGTACACAGCACCCATAAACTTTGACTGGAGTTGTGGTTATAAGTTTGTTTCTGAAATTTCCACGTGTAGAATTATTTCAACAAGCCCGCTTGGCATGTGACGTCATGAACAGGCTCTTCAGTTGTCCCAGGATGGCAATGTACATAATGGGAAGAAGAGCAAAATTTGGGAGCCAGACTGCTTGGGTTTGAATCTCAGCTCAACTGTTTACTGGCTGAGGGACGGATGGACAATCAAGTCTCTTAACTTCACCATACCCACATCCCGATCTGTAACTCTGAAACAATAGCACATACCTATTTAGGTGGTTTTGAGGATCAATTAGAGTGTGACTGGGATAAAGTAAAAGTAGTATTTAAGTATTAGCTATTATTATTATTATTTAGCAAGTATTTATCAAGTACCTACTAGTGCCAGGTGCATATAACTCATATAGTAAATACTAATGTAAGCTGAAATTTCTTTCTACTAAATTAACAAACTACCTAACAAATTAGCTCTAACAAACTAACTAAAAGAAGGGTTTTTCTTTAACAAAAGGAAGTGTCTCTTTGTAAGGGTCCCTTTATGGTCCCCTAAACAAGCAAATTCATTAAGAGAGAACAATCTAACACGAGAACAAAGTCATGCTACTTTTTTGTTTCAGTAAGGATCTCTTAACTTATTCTGTGAAAATGGAAATCCAATTTTTTAAATCAAAGAAGCAATTTCACATGTAATATCATTTGGCGTTTACTTTGTTCAGACCTTAAAGGTAAAACCAATTCTTTGTGTTATTAGACTTGAGTTTTACTTCAAAACTAAGTTATAACAACTAAATGGAATTAATCTAGAAGTAAAAAAAAAAGAGGTTTCCTTAATCATGCCTAGCTTTATAATCACCCCAGAGATGACCAACCTCCCAAAGGCAGTGGGTCTAAAATTAGGTCTAAATTCTAGGTAGGGAAGATGCAGGGAGGTTTTAAGTAGGAGGCAGAGGTCGGGACCCTGTGGCTTTCATCTTATAATGCCTGCAGGTAGGTACTTGGGGAGGGAGCATAGCTCAGAAAATAATATTTCCCATGTCAGACTCTGACTATGCCATTCAAAAGACTAGAAAGCGATTTGACAGGTGTGATGGTAATTATGGAAGACTGTGGAAAAGATACAGGAGAAAGGAGAAAAGGAAAGAGAGGTGCAGGGGAAGGAGGTGAAAAGCCAGGTGTGAGTGCATGCTAAGTCAGGAGAAGAAAAACTAGAAGCTGAGAAACAATGTGCTTTTATGCACACAGTGATACACAAACTTAAATAACATTGCAATTTCATTACCACAAGATAGGAGAAATATAACCACCCAATATTTTTTTTAAAGGAGGATAAGTCATATTGTGCCATATCCTAATTCCCTTTAGCTGGGAGAAATTATGGCAGAATGGTGAACAGAGGTTGGGCCTTACAGATACAAAAAAACAAAAACAAAAACAAAAAACAAAAAAAAAACAAAAAATAGTGAGAAAGTCAGAAAGAAAGCCTGAATTAAAGCAGAAAAGAGGGGAAAATATATGTTACCTGAAGAAGGATGTTGACAAGTGGCTACCTGCATTTTAGATTTCCCTAGCAGGGCAGATACATGTTGGAGATTATCAGACTAAGTGAGAGAAATCCTTAACATTAGTTTTATATATGTGCACATACATCTAACTGTATGAGGACACTGAATTGTAGTAAATAAATCCATGTTATATGCTTATACATAGTTGAGTTTAAAAAGTGGAACTTAGCAATCCTTAATTTAAAAAAAAAATAGTGGTCCATCATGATTATAAAGTTTAAAGGAATTTGAGAAAGCCCAGTGCTTGTCCCCAAATTTAGAATAACAGACACCTTGCCCTTCACTTTCAGTAAGCTGTCAAACTTGTCACACAGTGGGCATTAATAATTGGAGGAGGAGTGAATGAATGAATGCACGCATGAATGACATAGGTCCCAGAAACGTGAAGATGGAATGGCGACTGGCTCTGTTAGGAAGCCAGACCCACCACTTGCTCTACCTGGAACTACTCTAAGCCTCGACTGCTTCATATTTAAAGTCCAAACAAATATAAAATGTACAACCCACAGTATTTTTGTGAGAATGCAGTGAGAACATTGAGATCAAGGCTTAGACCAGTACCCTGCAGTGTCATACATAATCTAAATTATACTGACTACCTGCTGACACTACCACGGAGCCCATCTCTGAGATCCAGGTATGGGGTCTGTCTTGGTCTATGATTTTCTTGCCTATGGACATCTAAAATTAAGCCTGGGATATGCATTAGGTCTTGAAATTGCAAAATGACAAGCTTTGAGTGACCTCAATATATACATTTTAGTTGGTGCCTTAGCAAGACATATAGGAAAGGCCAGAGAAAGGAAAAGAAAGCCATCAAGAAAAGTAATTCGATTCACTTTCTAAGGCTAGCATAGTTGTGGTCACTTAATAAATGTCCTTTTCTAGAGTGCCTGAGTCATTAAATGAGGGTATATTTTGAGGGCACTGGGACACCATTTAATTGCAGGTTCCAGCAAGTTATTAAATGAGACCCTAGTGGTTTGAAAACAATTAATGAATCATTTAATGAATGGCACATTGGTATATTTGGAGGAGCCCAAGAGGCTCGAATGAGTTAATGTGTGACTCTAAATGCATGACTAATAGTAGGAGTGTTATGAGCATTAAGAGAAATAAAAAAAAATAACTGGCAATGGAAAGAATCAAGTTTGTCACCATATAAATTTAAATATACCCAAAAGGCAGGGGAGGTACCATTTCCACAACATTTCAAATGATTCTTAGACATCTTATAAATGTCTTTAAGTAATAAAGTAAGAGAAAGATGAACATGAGTGCTGAACCATCTTTCTAGAAAAGCAACGAGTCAAAATTTGGGCTCTCTATTTTCATAAAAATGTTTCCCAGAGGTAGATGGTATTTTTTTCCTACTAATTTCTGCAGAGTGTTAAGATGAAAGCATGGGGGGTAAAGGTTTATATCAAATTACTCCAACGTGTTTAATTTACTTTCATAAGAGTCTGAAATTCCTTTGGAGCTCGGCACCGTCAAAACCACGACCCTTGTTCAGGTGATACAGCCTCTTGCTTGACTTGTGGCAGGTGTCCCTCTTTGGTGGCATTTTTAGTAACTGAGCTTTTCATTGATTTTACTCCCCCTCCCCATTTCCCCGAGGTATGGCCAGGCCCAGGGCAAACTCTGTCATCTGACACGCTTCTCAGATGCCTGTCACTTGGCCACCTGGATCTGTGCAAATGCAGTCTGTTCCAACACTGGCTGCACCTCTGCACCATCTGCCTAATGTGATATGTCCCTCAGCCTGTACTGAGTTTCTCCATTGGGACTGTCTGTGTCCTACTGCCACGCTCTAGTTACACTCCTGCCATCCGGCCTGCCCTTCTCATAGTCTCCGCAGGTTACCTCTCTCTCGATCGTCCAACCTCGTAATAGGTCTTACCCCAATTCATTGCACTCTGCTGCAGGTAATCCACTCCTCTTTTTCTTTTTCTTTTTTTAAATTTTTAATCATTATTTTGAAGGCTGCCCTACAGTTTGCAGGAGATCAATGATCATAAGGAAAAAAAAAAAAAAAGGACTTGGCCTGAAAAATAAAATCTGTAATTTATGCCAAATCCTAGATACAAGTGAATGATTTCCTAATAACTGCAATACTCCCAGAATTCTCAGGAAGTGAAATTCATATCCCTTTGGTCAATTCAGTTCAACAAATATTTATTAAACAAAACTCTCTTAATAATTTTCTTGGCAAAGCTGCTAACTCAGTCTGCTACTTTGTTAAAAAAAAATTAAAGGAAAATAAAGGTAGGAGAAGGAAGCTCCTCCAAGATGAATCCTTAAATTATAGAGAGTTCATGAATACCTTCTCCCAGGTGGACACAGGGAATCTTGCCCTGGCAGAAGCTGGAGATACGTCTGCCCCTCCACACACTGAAACACAAGGGCTACTAAATCTCTCAAGACAGAATGTGGGCTGTGCGGAAGTAATTCAAAATCTTGTTTTCTTCCTTTTTTTGGCTGGCTTGGCACTAATGTCATCTTTAAATGACTTACATCCTGCTGATGTTGTCTGTGTAATTACAAAAAGCTGTATATCCTATTTCAAGCAATAATCTATTTTATTTTTACTTTTGTGTCAAATGACCTGAATAAGTTTTAACACTTTTATATCCAAGACAAAGCCTAATACTGTCCTTGATATCATCACTAGTTTTGAGTGGTCTGTACTACTTCATTATGTAATGATAAGCAGGGAACACATTTATATTTCATACGTACAGCATATACCTGTGAGCACGCATGTGTGTACACATGCATGCACTCAGACACACACTTTTTAGGTAGCCTCCTCACTCTTGAGCCAAACTTTCACTCACATAATTATTTTTAAGATTCAATCACTAGCTTCTCTGATGAGAAGAGTTTCACTGAATACCAATGATCCAGACTAGAATGAATACGTTATCTGTAACTACCAAAGAGACATAATTAAAAGATTAAAAACTATATACCGAATAAGTATTTAAAGTAGTGTTTTTCCTCGTAGTGTGTTCCTGAGACCCTTTCAGGAGGCCATGAGGTTAAAATTACTTTATAATAATACTGATTCCCTATTTGTCTTTTTCACCCACATTTTCTCATAAGTCCACAGTAGAATTTTCCAGAGGTTATACGTTGTGTGTGATAGCATAAGAAATTGAATACAGAAGCAGATATGCAGATCTAGCCAACTTCTGTTAAGCTGAATATTGAAGAGATTTACAAAAATGAGGAATGTATTGCTGCTCTTTTCATTGTTTTTTGTTTTCAGATATACGTTATTTTTTTAGAGAAAAATGCCACTTATACAAACATGTAGTGGGTTTATATATTATTTGAAAATAAGTTATCAGGTAAATATTTTTAATTTATTTTTAATTTTGAATACAGGAAATATTAAGAGATATAACTCACAATAAATATATTACTAGGGTCCTCACTGACTCTTAAAAGCTTCAAAGGATGCTGAGACAGAAATATTTGAGCATCACTGGTCCAAATAAATTAGAGATGAGTTTCTGCAGCATGAACATGTTTGAGGTGAAGAAGCTGGATGACTGAGAGGCAGAAACATTGAGGCCAAATGACTGAACTGCATTTTAATTTTCTTTATTCTCTCTTGGTCTCTAAGATTGTTTTCAAGTCTGAAATTTAAAAGCAAGAGAGAGAGAGACAGGAAGAGAGAGAGAGAGACAAACAGAGACAGAGAGAGAGAGAGAGACAGAGAAGTAGGGAAGAGAAGGGAAGAGCATTGTAGGAAAAGAGAAGGCACAATATTGATCATAGGGAACACTGTTTAAACTAGTACAATAGTCTAGAAGAAAAGAAAAGGAGATGTGTTCTCAGAATTCCTTTCTTTCTCCTCATGGAGACTGACCAGCCCTTTGAGGGAAACCATTATACACTCATATAGAACATAGAGAAGTTACACATAAGGAATAGGGAATATATATATAATTTTCAGTTTTGAGTTTCATGCTTTGGATTTTAAATGTGAACAAAATATGTCTGACTATACATTGAGAAGAAGGTAAAGTTCTGACAACATCTATCATGCCCAGTGAGGCTTTATCACAGCCTACTAAACTCCTTTCTTATAGGGAATCAACTTCTTATAGGGAATGATTTTGCTCATCATTCCCTATAACCTATGCATTCTTAACTTTTTATTGCTTTTTTTTTCTTAAAAGATTGTAGTTCCTTTGTAGTCTAAGATGAACAAAGAAATCAGGGCTGGAGTTCAAGCAACCAATATAAAATGGGGATCTCATTTTATTTGTTCTTAATTATGTGCTTCTTTTAATGGCTGGTCAAGGCATAATGTTGGCTGGTTTGGTCGGGGTGTTGATTAATATTTGAAGTTAGTTCAAACAAATCTTTTTGACATATGCTACTGTTTATCTACATCTCATCCATTCGCTCACTGTTGTTTCTTTGAATCCACATGTAGAATTTCATACTTGTCCTTATAAACCTTTCACATTTTTAGATTTGATTAATGGAGATACTCTCCCACATTGCTTCATGACACCTATTTATGGAAGCAGGAAAGCCGCATTGAAATTTAGGTTCTGGATCTCTAGTTGATTATCTGATTTCTCTAAAGCCTGACTAACCTCTTCCTTCATCTTTCCATTATTAGCCTAAATAGGAATTTTTAAAACCCTAATATTGACCTTCTGAGCTTGTTTTCTTTAACTGGAGGATGCAAATTCCTTGATCCCTTAGTCTTTATTGCTATATTCAGGTTAACATCCCTACTGCAGAATAATGAATTGATGTTAACTGTGTGAACTTGTAGTGGAAATAAGTGTAAATGAATATTTTAAGATCTTGAAAGGATAGGCGCCTGAGTGACTCAGTCAGTTAAGCTTCGACTTTGGCTCAGGTCATGATCTCACAGTCCATAGGTTTGAGCCCTGCATCAGGTTCTGTGTTGCTAGCTCAGAGCCTAGAGCCTGCTTCAGATTCTGTGTCTCCCTCTCTCTCTGCCCCTCCCCTTTTTTCTCTCCCCCATGCTCTCAAAAATTAGTAAAACATTAAAAATATTTTTAAAAAATCTTGTGAAGAAAAAGGAAGTAACTCTGAATTTGTGATATCCCAAACCTTATTATAAAGCATTCAAATTGCTTCAGTGTGAACCAGAGTTCCATAATTAGGAATCCATCAAAAAGAAGTCCATGAGTCACTTAACTACATACTTAGTAGGCACTCAATATCAACTTTAAATAAAACATGTAAAATCTTAATAGACAAACTTGAACTGAAATCAAGAGTCAAAATCTTGCCAAAATAGATGTCTAACAGCATAAGATAATTCTATAAAGAAGCAACTGAACATGAAGTGAAGCTAGGCTTTTTTTCCATCCACTGTGAATTTGTAAAGTATAATAGTTTAAATCTATGTATTAACAAGATATGGAAAATATATAAAATGTAATGACACAATAATTTAAAATTGCTAATAAATTACAATGCCTTCTACAACACGAAACCAGGAAAGTTTAATCTGAACTTATTGGCAGTTTCAAAAATTGAGAAATATATAAACAATTTTGTTTAGCAATGCAATGAAATACTAAAGTTCTTTAACCCTTTTCATGGTATCAATAATGTAATGGATTTTCAAGATTTTTGCTGTCATATCTGCCTTGTCAAGCAATTCAGAGCAGGGTTACAAGACTTTATATATGGGATGTTAAAACAAGTTGTCAAAAAGTAGAAAAATTTAATTAAAAGTTCTGTTATCTGGCATCGTATTATTGATATTTAATCAGTAAATCTGGTGGGTATTTCACTAAATTGTAAAGTTGCCTCACAGTAACTAATTCAGTAAAACTATTTTTATAATTAGCCTCAGTCTAATAGTTTAAAAACTCACAATGTAAAGGAGACAGGGAGAAAGTGAGAGACTTTCTTTAAGTGAGAGACTTAAAATAAAATATCATCTTATATGTAAAGCACAGAAGCAGGAGAAATGGGAGTTTCTAGGATATGGAAAAAAGCATATAATTCATTCAAAAACTTAGGCAAATTCAAGGCTCCTTTGAGCACAGCTTCATGTTAAATTATTCCTGTGTTAATAAATGTTCTGGATCTCATAAGACTGTTATGAAAATTAAAATCAGATCATTGATACAAACATGTTTTGCAAACTCCTAAAAACTATTAACCTACAAGGTTATTTTTTAAAAAAGCATTTTTGCTGATTTGCATAGTATTTTAAGTGGTTCTTGAAGACATTCCAGGGAGAACAACAGCATGTAATGAACTGAAACATTAAAGTATAAATTTAAAATTTGTATGAGTTGGATAGGGCATAAGGTCTAGAAAGAAAATAGTTTGAGTCAAGACAGGAGAAGCTGAAAGACAGTTCATGAAAAGCACTGAAGCTTGACTCAGAGATTTCCCAAATCCCCCCTCCTCTGCCTCACACTTGCATGCAACATCACAAATATTAATAACATGTTTTAAGAATAAATATAACAGAAAATACTTTTATCACTTATTCTAAATAGACAATAATTTGTTTTAAAGTCACTATTCGAGTTGGTCATATAATAGATAACACAGAATACCAAAAAATTATTCATTAATGTCCATAAAAAGTGGTCATCTGGGTTTACAAGTATTGATTATCACACTGTATTCTTAATTTTTTGAAACCATGCCTATACATTGTATCCTTAAGTTATGGTCTGAAGTGTTACCTCATATTGTGGTCTCTTATACAGAATGGTTTTACTATTCCAGAATAATTTCAGTCCACATGACCCAAAGCAATTAAAATTTGTTTCAAAGCTCCCCATAAGAAGATTTAAAAAAAAAAAAAATCAATGGCACAACAGAGGGAAAGAAAAAGTCCCTAGATTATGGGTTTCTAAATATTCAAAATGGTCAAGTTTACTAAATCAAATTACTGTCAATGAAAATCCGAGCTAGGTCTTGCATTATGTACTTGTCACCTGTATTACCCATAATAAACTCCAAATGGATGTCCCACCTCTACTTTCTTCATATCTCAACCCACTCTATAAAAGACAGCTAAATTAACCCTTCCTGCATGGTCTTGATCTTATGCCTTCAATGGATTCCTAGTGCCTACTGAAGTTAGTGTGACCTCCTCAGCTTGAAATGCAGGGTCTCCTACAACATGGGTATGGAGTGGCTCATCTTCCCAGAAGCCCCCTTTCTCTTGTGTCTACACTATAGTCCAGCAACTCTGAACTAATTGTTACCTATCAAACAGACCTCACAATTTCCCAGAACTATACTTCTGACAACGTTCTCCCTACCCTCAAAATAGGCACTGCACACTTTTTGCGCTTAACAGCATTAGAACTTTCTTTACACTGCTACTCATCCCATGTGCCACCTCTGCCTGAGACACAGATACTCTTCTAGGGAGACCCTTCACTGGCATCTCGGCTATGAAGATGCTGTAATTTCCCCACCCAGATGTGCTGGCTCGGGCTCCCTCTGCCTTCCTAGAACACATTGCAGCTTCTAAAGTGTTTCCTTTTCTGTGTTCTATCCTATTTGTCCCACTCTTTACCCTCCTCTTCACCTGCATCCACAGATCAATGTCACTTCTCTGTCCCTAAATATTTTTTGGAAGACAGATGTGGTGTAAGTAATTCAGTAAGTCTATAATTTAGTTTTATTCTCTTCCAAGCAAAAGACCATGCTTTACTCACAACTGTGTGTTTTTTAGTGCTTATAACTAACATGGTATCAAAACACTTTCACTGCAGCAGTGGCTTTTTGGATAACAACAGACACTGTATAATACTAAAATACCTTAATAAAGAAAGAAAGTTCCAAACAGTAACATATTTAATATGTAAATCATTAAACATATATATTTGTTAAAATGCAAGCACCTGGCAAACTGTCTAGCACATAACGGGCTTTTAAATTCACCAAATAAATAACAGAATGACTTATAATGTATAATATGTATATTACATATAATATCTCAGAGAGATATAAAACTCAAGGGTTGCTTGAATTTATACCGAAGGGCATCTCAATATCGTAGATTAATAAGAAATTGCCAACCAATCAGCAAATCTGTGCTGAGTACATTCTAGAATCCCAGTGCTACAATACCCACACAGTATTTCATGGGTCATCAGTGCTAATGTGAGCCTATTTTAAATATTTCAAGTGTAATCATGCTTACATTGCATTTTATTTTTAATGGTATTCTGCAAAGTTGTAATTCTCACAGTTCTAATTAGCTGTTCTCACTTAGCTCTAATCCCCTAAACAAAGGGATCTTATTTATTTATTTATTTTTTCCATTACAAATGCCTAAGAAATTTTCATCCACAGATTCTGCAGTGAAGTACCGGCTAATACTATGGGCAGAGGTAAGAATATCTCACTCACTTTAAAGACCAGTCAGCACACCTATGGCAGTAGCTTAGGAAGCCAAGGAAGTTTAAGATTAGACAGTAAGATAAAAAGGAAATATCCTCTAAATTTGTGGGAGAGAAACCCTCTGTTCTAGCTTTCCCATGCTATGATTCAAGTTTGCTTGAGAGAAAATCAAAATGTCTAATGAGAGTCATTTCACAAGGGTATAACATAGGAAAGGCCAGAGTTCATTTCACATACGCTGTATAATATATGGGAGATGACTGGGTAATTTAAAGGTAAGAAATATTAGCAGAAAAAAAGACACAAAATAATTTGCTTTGGCAATAAAAACACATTGAGCTATGAAACTATGTAGTGCAATTAATAAATCAGAAAGACCTTAGACCATTGGGTTTCAATTAACTATTGAACATAAGGATAGCTACTGATGAATTAAATTTTCCAAATGCCAATGAGCACATTATATGTTAAAGGAGTTTACCTAGACCTAAGCACTGTAATTATTTAAAGATTTTCTTTGGGAATTCTATCAATCTCAGAAAAATTATTATACTTAAATTTGACTTGACAGTATTCATTGATGCAATATGCAATCCTCAAAGGTTTTTAAGTGTTTGTGCCCTTTTGGAAAAAAATATACTTTCTTAACATAAGAGGGGGAAAAAGAGCATTTACAAAATTAAATATTTTAAGCAAATTTAAAAATTATTTAAGATGAAAATAAAAATTGAAAAATATTTTTAAAGTGGGCTAGTAGTATAATTTCAGTCTTCTATTCTGATATGAGATATGGCCATAAAGAATAAAATTTCAAGAGTCCAGTGAAAAGTATATGTGATGCTCATATAGTATTTTCCAAGTACTTATATTTACATATCTACAGTCAATAATTTTTAAGTATAAAATTTAGAGCTTTCAAAGCAGTAATTCTAAGTTATTTCAACCATTTGACATATTTCTCTCTTGCTCTGCCCCATTCTAAATGCCTGTGTGACCCATATTCTCCAGGGCATCTTCCCTAAAGGCAAGGTTGATCTGAGTAGTGTCTGCTGGAGCAATGCTACTCACAATGGCTTTAGGTCCACTCCCTAACCACACAAGGTATTTGCTGACATTATGTTAAGTAGAACACATTTTTCCACTGACACTAACCCATGCTGAAGACCCAGGAAAAGGAAGGAAAACATATCAAAGCTATATGTTGTAATAGGGAATAAGCTAAGTTGTTATAATTGTTATAACAAAGGACAAAGTATGGTGACTCAACTGAGTTATGGGTTTACAAATGTTTCTAGAGGCGAGCCTGGGTGGCTCAGTCAGTTAAGCGTCCGACTTCGGCTCAGGTCATGATTTCACAGTTTGTGGATTCAGGCCCCGCATCAGGCTCTGTGTTGACAGTGAGCTCAGAGCTTGGAGCCTGTTTCGGATTCTGTATCTCCCTCTCTCTCTGACCTCCCCTACTCATGCTGTCTCTCTCCCTCTCTCAGAAAAAAAAAAAAATTAAAACAAAACAAAACAAAACATTATAAGTGTTTCTAGAGACAGCCAGCAGTCTAGGATGAGTGAGTGGTTTTGCTCCATGAGGTCATCCAATGAACCAGATACCTTCCACATTATTGCTGGACTAGGGTAGAGTCCTTAAATTTTTAGTTGAAGCTGGACTATTAGATCTCCATTTTCACCCACAAGGATGGGCAGCGATGTTCTTTTAGGTGATGATGCAGGTATTGCAAATACCATTTCTACTCAATGATTAATGAAAACCTGGTCACACAGCCATACCAAGATATGTAGGTGAGTGAGAAACAAACAAACAAACAAACAAACAAAAAAAACCCATCACTAGCTAGTTAGCTATGTGCCCAACTAAAAATTGTATTACTCTAGAAGAAATGGCGAATGGATTTTGCAGACCAAAAGGCAAACTATAGAGTTGGACTTGAGTGCAATGTAATAAAAATAATGGTGACGCAGGAAAAGTCGGTCTAGCCTCAGTTTGCTATGGACTATATCCAAGCACTGGAGAGTCATTTAACTTTTCTTTTTTTCTTCCTCTCTCTCTCTCTGCCCTATTTCAAAGGTTTTAATCAGAATATTACTAATATGATTTTATGTCCACAAATTCAGTGACCAATTTATGCTTAGTGGGACTCAACTTTTGAGGGCAGCTTCATATCCTTGACTGAATTTGCCTTTTACATAGGATCACCTGTTGTGTAGGTTTCTTTCAATTTGGGCAATCTATGGTTAATATTAATTTAATTATCAAAAGATCAGACATGTTTCTGTGTGAGATTTTTTTAACTAACTGCTATGTTAGTTTAAAAACTTCAACCTAGACAAATGATAACAGTACTTAACCTGAGAACAGTTAACAGTTGTTAGAATAATAAATGTTTCTATCTACTATGAAACAATACGATAATCAAGAATCTGAGAAACACTATGGAATTAAGTGAGAAAAAAACTTTGAAATGTGTTGTTCTTCTAACTAGAAACATGAGTGATTCTGTCATTAACTATTCAGATTTAGTGATGCTTTGTATCCTCTTAAAGAACTAGCTTTTTAAGTTTTTTTCCTTTTGTAGAGGGAATGAAACCTATCACACAACGTTGGTTAAGAAATCAGAAATCAGGGGCGCCTGGGTGGCTCAGTAATTTAAGCGTCCGACTTCGGCTCAGGTCATGATCACATGGTTTGTGACGTCGGGCTCTGTGCGGATGGCTAGCTCAGAGCCTGGAGCCTGCTTCTATTGTCTGATTCTATGTCTCCTTCTCTCTCTGACCCTCCCCTGCTCATGCTGTCTTTCCCACTCAGAAATAAATAAAACATTAAAATTTTAAAAAAAAATCAGAAATCACAGTTTTGCACTCAATTCACTACATTCAAGCTGGGGAAGATATCTAGGTTCTACAGGGATTTTTAAATCTTGATGCACATGTTTTTCTTACTGGTTTCCAAATAATCTTTCGAGGTTAGCAGAACTCACTTTGCCACAAATGGAAAAAAAAAAAAAAACCTTTTACTCTGTAATCCTAAATCCCTCCCTCCTAGGCTATGTTTTTCTCTCTTGCTCCTTTCCCATTTTCCCAGAGCCATAATGCAAATAAGACTTGAAATAAGAATTGGGGAAGGATAAACCATGGACCAGTGTTTGGACTCATAATCCCGGCCACTGACTGTCTTCTAATTTTGCAGAGTTCCTCTGAAGAAAATGCTCCAGGAAAATGCTGCTAAGAGGGTTTTTTTCCCCTCAAGGCAAAAGGTTACAAAAAAAAATTCATAAGGTATTTGCATTGAGTGTTTTTGCATATATCAAGAAAATCAACATGCTGAGCTTTACTCTCTAATTAAAATGTCCCATATTTTATATGACATTGAACTAGAGAAAGCTGATTCACCTCTCAGATTCTCAGAGAAACTAGAATTTCATTTTATCTTGAAAGGAAACTATACAGTTGAAGTTGAATTTCAACATAAATTTTGCTGTTGATTTCTTTAAAAAGTTGAACTAATTACATTAACTTGGATTTCCATCTTCCTTGTAACTAGACATTCACAGCAAGATCACTGAATCCTATTTGCACTCAGCTCAGCATTCTGGGAAAAGACTGAACATTGATCAATTTGTGCTCACGCATGCACACAGGCATACACACACACACATACATGCACACACAAGCACACATATATGCACCTATACATCACCTCTGTTTTCACTGCACTATTTTTTCATTTCCTTGACAAATCTGGGCATTTTACTACCTCTGTGACTATTACTTACCAATGTTGTTAGCTGACTTAAACTTAACTTGTTTATTTAAATCTACTGCTTAAAAATATTTCTAAAACTAACATTATCCCTTTTCATCTTTTTACAGTCTCTGGTCATTCCTTTTGAATAATAAAAAAAGAGAACATTGTTAAATACAACTTTCACTTATTTATTTTTCGTGACACAATGAGTGAGCCATTGACTACTTTCAGTATTTCTTTCCTACATTTTTTTTTCTATCACTGCCACAAAAGTGGCCACATTTTCTAAAGTTAACTGAAATGGCACATGCTTTCTGCTTTTTGCACCACCTCTCATGTCAAATCCCAGAAAAGAACATCAAGCCTAAACTTATAATATAGAACACCTGGAAAGAGCTCTGGCATTCTCATTTAATTTTTGGACATTCAGTCTGAAATGTTTCATTAGAAAAGTAGGATTGGCTCAAAGGGACATACAGTTAGAAGGTGTCCGAGAGGTCATTTAGACCAATCATCTGCCCCATGAGGCAATTTCCTCCATGGCGTTTCTGACAGTTGCTTCCACAGATCATACAGAATTTAAATTCCTTATCTTGGTTCCAAGAGCAGGGAACACTCCCAGCCTCACCTCTGACAAATCCCCTAACTCCAATCGTCCAAGAGCCAGGCTTCCCCTCTTCCCTTGACAAGCACTCTGCTTTTCTAGCCTTGTAATCCTTTAAATTGGGATACCTCAGGCTTCCAACTCAGCCTGGTAATAACATCACATCTACCTATTTATGCCTAATTCAAACATTATTTCTTTCAAGGAGGCTTGTCTAGTGTTTCTCCAGCTCCCCGAAAGGAAATTCCCTTTGCTGCACCTGACTCTCCGAACCTGTTAGCAACGTTTACCTGTTCCCCAGCACTTAGCACATCGCACCTTGTGTTCTGAATGCTAGGTGTGTTACTATCCCTCTCCTAGAGGTACAGTCCACTGAGGGTACGGAGATACCTGTGCAGTTTCTACATGTTACCGAGTCTTCGTTTTGAACACATTCAAGAATCAATGACTGTCTGAGGTGAGAATAGGAAAGAGACAGTGATTGATGTGTTCATGTTGAACAGAGTAAGACTCCTTATATTTCTGAAAAAGTGAGCTGCCTCCCTCGATACTAACAAGTTAGGAGGAGATTTGACGGTTTAAAAGAAATTTGTTCACTTGATTCCTGTTTATGTGTTGAACCCTGCTGGCCAGCCAGTTACTGGGATAAGGCTTTCATAGGCAAGAAAAGTTTTACACATGTGCCTTACCACTCACTGGAATGGCACCGCCTTTTCTGCCTTTTCCTTGGGCACCCACAGGCAAGTGTGAAAGTTTAAGAATATGGAAATCTCATACCATAATTAACAAAAAGCCTGATAGATGTTTTATGATATGTCCTCATAAGAACTGAAAATTGGTTCCAAATATTATCTCTCAAACTTTTCCTGACGCCATACCATTTTATGTGGCACCAAATAATGCTTGGCTCCCACATACCCACTTAATCCCATTTTGCATTGGAAATATAACTTGGTGATACCAAAGAAATGAGATGGAATTTCTTACATTGTTTAATAAAATAGTAAATTATATATTGTTAATTTTATGAGAGTTTTTTAAATAAACGTTTTCAGTCAATTCCAAAATCATTCCAAGTAATTGCTAGTCATGCTTTGGAAATCATTAGATTAAAACGTATTTCTGCACCTCTGGGAAGTAGTGGAAGTAATGTGGACCACATTACCTCCACGTCTAGAAAGATTTTCTACAAAACAAAAACCAAACAATCATATGCTCTGTGCTAGGTGTGCAGAGCAATGACCATAGAGTTGGCAACATTCCACAGAACAGTCTCCTATCGTTCCCGACACTTCTCTTGGCTCACCCCATCTTAACTCACTATAGCAAAGAACTCTGGGAACCCCATGGACAAACATTAGCACTGAACTGTCATGCATTCTGGCACACACGATAAAACCCTGCATGAACACCCTTGTTTTGAACCAGCACCCACCCTTTTGCTGTATTAGGAGGTTTTCTGTCAAAACAATTCTTTGGTGTCATGTAAACAGCCAAAATGTTCTGTGAGAAGTTTATGCAATCATTTGAATCAGCATAAAGATTAGACATGTGGAAAAAGGGAGTTAACAGAACAGTCCTAGACTCTTTGCCGAATACTGGTGACCTTCGGGTAGACCCAGGGAAACTTGAGATGCATTTCTCAGGGCTCAGCAAAATTAAGTTCTTTATACATTTGGGTTGACTTAGCCCAGTGGAAATCTGTGTTCTATGGTCATAGACCCTCGTTGCCGGAGAACACGCTGGGGGGGTTACACACATTTCCACACCCCCAACTACCCCCACCTTGTTCCTAACTATCTTCCCAGCACCCCCTCCTTGTCCCTCCACCCTGTTTCGTGCAGCCCAACAGCTGCCACCCCCTCCCTTCAGAGCATTCCAGCACTCCAAACCACATTTGTCTAGGTGCGGCTGAGACGCTTTTCTCATTAGTTGTGCTAAACCAATGTCAAGAATTTTCAGGGAATTTTACTAGTCATTTAAGGGCAAAAATACAAAAACAGAGAAATAAGTACAGGGTGTTCTTATGACAAAAGACCTAAAGACTGACACCCGCTCTGCTAGGCTGACTCTTTTTACAAGGCCACAAATTCCTGGTCTTGATTCATGTTCCCACCAGGGTTAGGTGTGCCTCTGTCCTATTACATCCTTGAATAGGTTTGTCACCATTCTGGTGGGGGGGGAGGGTAGTGATATCTTCTTTGTGGCTTCCCACACCTGCTTTTTCATGTTTACTTTACACCTGGGCACTCACTATTACAAGATTGAACTTCACCTTGGGGATGAAGTTGCCTTGGCTGATTTCTGCAATTTTTCCCCTACCTGATCTGAGTTGTCTTTGCAGATGCCTTCATTTGGTTTCTGGGCTATTTTATGGCTAATGGTCCCAGAAATTCTTTCTCAAGCCAATTGGAATTTCTGAAGAAAAATAACTCACCAGCTTCTTCTAAAGGGAAATATCTCACCCATTGTTCTAGATGAGCATTTTGGCCTTGCTGTTCCTTAAAAGGTGACTTCTACTCATTCAACAAGTATTTATTAAATGTATAATAGGTACCAGGCATGCATGCAGACCCTGGAGATAGAGGAGTGAATAAACAGGCAGAAATTCCTGCCTTCATAGGACTTACATGAGAGGAAGTTGACATACAATTAACAAGGCAGAAGTCAGTTATCTGTATGCTAGAGGGCAAGTGTCATGGGAGGGGAAAACAGAGAAAGAATAGAATACCGAGAGGGCACTGGAAAACAGTGTGGAGTGTCCTCAAAAAATTAACACTAGAACTCCCCTATGACCCAGCAATAGCACTGCTAGGAATTTACCCAAGGGATACAGGAGTGCTGATGCATAGGGGCACATGTACCCCAATGTTCATAGCAGCACTCTCAACAATAGCCAAGACATGGAAAGAGCCTAAGTGTCCATCAACGGACGAATGGATCAAGAAGATGTGGTTTATCTATACCATGGAATACTACCTGGCAATGAGAAAGAATGAAATCTGGCCATGCGTAGCAATACGGATGGACCTTGAGGGTGTTATGCTGAGTGAAATAAGTCAGGCAGAGAAGGACAAATACCATATGTTTGCACGTATAGGAGAACTAGGAGGAACTTAATGGGGGACGATGGGGGAGAAGAAAGGGGGAAATGGTGGGGGAGAGGGAGAGAGGCAAACCATGAAAGACTCTTGAATGCTGAGAACAAACTGAGGACTGATGGGTGTGGGGGGGGGGAGGGGGTGATGGGCATGGAGGAGGGCACTTGTGGGGATGAGCACTGGGTGTTATATGGAAACCAACCTGACAATAAACTATTTGCAAAAAAATAAATAAAATGAGATTTACTTATTAAAAAAAAAAAAAAAAAAAAAGAATCCCGAGAGGGCAGCATACACAGTTAAGTGGGAAATGGCAAGATAGTCCCTATTGATAAGATTATATTTGAATGTAAGATCATTTTAGTTCAAAGACTCTTTTTTTCTTAATGTTTATTTACTTTTGAGAGAGAGAAAGAGAGAGAGCGAGACAGAGACAGAGACATGAGCAGGTGATGGGCAGAGAGAGGGAGACACAGAGACTGAAGAAGGCTCTGAGCTGTTAGCACAGAGCCCGAAATGGGGCTCGAACCCACAGACCATGAGATCATGACCTGAGCTGAAGTTCGGCACTTAACCAACTGAGCCACCGAGATGCCCCCAAAGATTCTAAGAAGAAATAAATTGTAATAAATAAAATTTTTCACCCTGGTACATTTGACGCTGCCATAGTACTATGGACTGTCTTCTATTTGTGGATAACCTTTTTTAAAATTTTTTTAAAATAATTTATTGTCAAGTTGGTTTCCACATAACACCCAGTATTATCCTGTGATTACAAGAAGGTTTGAAGCTCTAGCATGTCCTCATGTCAGCATAATGCAGTTAAGGGGATGACAGTGTTTTCATGAATCATTTTGCCGCATACATGAACTATTTTCTGCATAAGGTCCTAATTCTTTAAGAGGGAAAAATGGTGCTATCATTCTCCCTCGCCTTGCTGTCCTTCTTTTCTTTAGGACATTAAAATCTATGACGTTCCACCTGCCAAGAGGATTTCCACCTGCCTCTCTATACTATTTCCAATCCCTCACTGTGAGAAAGCATTAAATCAGTTCCCAATGGTGGTTAGCAACCGGCTGCCTAGGTTCAAATCCCAGCTCTCATCTTGAGCAATTCAAACTAAATCTGAGTTTGTTTATCTTTACAAAGGAGACCACAGAACCTGCCTGATGGAGGATGCTACATATATGACATGAGAAATGTAGAAACGGCATTTAACGTAGAATCTAGTGCACAGTGAGCAGTAAATAAATTATGTGTGACAGATTTTCCCTCCTCATCTGACCTTAACACCAAACCAGTGTGGTAGAGTAACATCATAGTAGTAATAATGGAAGGAGAAGTTAAAGTAGTAGTAGTGACAACAGTAATAATAGCAGTCGTGAGTGTAACAGATCTTTATTCAGTACTTACTAATGACAGGAAATGTCCTAAGTTTATGTACAGTATTTTGGTTAATTTTATCATCTTCAACCATATTTAGAGATAAAAAACAGATGTCATGCTTTCTTCTTTCATACTCTAGTAGTTCAACCTTTTCCTTATGAAATGTATTTCTATTCCTTCCTATCTATCTTTTCTTAATTTTCATCATATTCCACAGCATCTCATTAACTTAAATCATTTTATAATAGTCATTTGAAATAAGACCCCAGGTTTGTTTCCTTTGCCTTATTTATGCAAAAATTTGTTGAGCAATCCTTCCTCTCTATCTCTGAGTCTGCAGCTTCCCCCCCCCCCCGCCCCACCCCTCAGATATTCCTCTGATGGTAATATCTCAGCAGGAATTACCTTGACTTTAAAACCATGTGCATTTTATTTACCTTTGATCACTTCATCTTTTGAGAGATGACCAAAACCACTAAGAATGCTTTTATAAAACTTAACACCAAGTGGTATGCTCATGGCAGCTTATTAAATATTTTGATGACCATTGCATTATTGTCTATTCCCCAAAAACAAATTTTAAAATATATTTTCACTTGTTTTCCTAACAATAAAAATATGATTCTAGCATGATCAGAAATATAGTATGCTGCTATTACATTAAAAAATAAAAATTAAACATTATAATTAAATACAAATGAACACTAATCAATACAAAATCAATGCAACGTTAAGCATTTAAACTTAATATTAAACTTTCACAAGTAATATAATAATAATTAGCCATATTGTGTTTAGTCTCATTTCATCCTGTTAAGAATCCTATAATATAATAATTAAGTTTTATACAAATGAGAGGAATGTAGGTTTAGGGAAATTAAACTAACTTGTTCATAGCTACTAAAGGTAGAAAGGGGTACAGCCAAATCTTGAACACTTAGTTCTAGGACTCAAATGCCAATATTAAATTATTCGAATCTTTTTGTAATAATCTGAATGATAGGGCAGAAGCTAGCATACATTTAATTAAAAACTATCAAAGAGTATAATCAAATGTCAAAGGAGAAACAATTTTAGATAAGATAAAAAACAATTTTAGATAAGATAAAAAACAAAAATATCTTACATGTTTTAAGAAAGACTTATAGTTTCTATTTCAAATTTTTGAATTAATAACATGTATGCTTTACTCTGGTGGTTTCTACGCAATTGCTACATTTGAGAGAGGGAGAGAGGCAAACCATGAGAGACTCTTGAATGCTGAGAAAAAACTGAGGACTATGGGGGTGGGGGGTGAGGGGGGAGATGGGCATGGAGGAGGGCACTTGTGGGGATGACCACTGGGTGTTATATGGAAACCAACTTGACAATAAACTATTTGTAAAAAAAATAAAAATAAAAAAATTAAATAATATTTGAAGAAAAGTACAGTGTCAAGGTAAAAAAAAGTGTTGGCTGATAAAATAAAAACACTAGAAAAATGACTTCAATGATAATGAAGGTCTTTCATTAAATTAAAGGGATGCTTTTTCATAAGCCAACAGAATTTCTATTAATAGTACACTTTACCTACTCACTGAGCAATTATTTAACTCCATATGAATAAAATAATAATAACAGTTGCCTATTTTCTGCAGCTTGAAACTTCCTTTTGAAGAAAACTGTATAGTCAGGAAATGGGTAGGTTGTACATTACATTCAGAACAAGCACAGTGTTATAAGATGTTGCTTTTTATTTTTGACAATGTGTCCACAGTTGGCAAAAAGTTTTGAGGAAATCCTCAGCACCACATATCTCTGTTCATTTTATGCACATGAAGATAATTTAAATAAGATTTTAAATCTACATGTAAAACCACCAATTATACTTGAAAAGGTTCTCAAGTACTCAAATAACAATTTTAATTTCTAAATGTAGCACATTTACAGATCAGAAGTTTAAAATTAATTGAAACCCTCTATTAGTTTTTTAAAGCTAATGTTTACAGATTTTATTAGAATTCTATTTACTAATATTGGCAACAACCAAGTTTCATATGACCACTTATTTTGGCTTCTCAGGAACAGATTTATAGATACTAACTGTATTTTTTTCTGGGATTTTCCTATCTCCATCCTGGTCATTATTCCCAGAGTTTAGAATAACCTGAACCTGCGTGGATGATTATCTTTCTAGTCAGTTTCCATCCAGGAAACTTCACCTCATTTCCTCTTATTTTAAACACCCAAAGAGCCAAAAAGACTACAAAATTTAGGAAGATGATCTGCACAATGTGTTCATTGCAATGATTCCTTTTCTCACTGGCAATGAGGTATGAACAAGGATAAAGGAGTGAAGGCATGGAGCTGGCAGCGGAGTGTAGGCATCTTTGCTCTGGCTCAAATCACAGTAACCAGCAGGATAGTAATAGATGCCTGATGCCAGTTAGGAAACCCAGGGAGGGCTTGAGGGTTTCAATGTGTAGGTGTTTATCATGTGTCCATTAAATGGATGTTAAAACTGTGTGACAGGGGTTTAAAGAAACGTGTTAAGCAACTGTGAAAGCCTGCTTTATGCTTACTACTGCCGTCATGGTTTGTTCTTTCTACATGTCCCATTTTTTATAAATTACAATTCTTTATAGAGTTTCCAGAGCTGACCAAGGCTGAGACAGAAAGTAACAAGCCTCAGTTAGGACTTCTGCAGGAATATTATGGTATTTGGAGGTATTTTAGAGGTGTTTTTCCTCCCCTACACACTTTAGGATGATAAATGGCAAGGAAGTAGCAACATAAATGATAATGATAGAAGAAAGCCTCAAAACCACAAAACCAGAGTGAGGACAACTTTTGGTCCATTCAGTCCAAATAAGGAGAAGGCAGGATCTCCAGGACATATGAGAGCTTTTTCTAAATTGGCAAAGTAAAGTACAACTCAATTCTACCTCTGTGACATAGAAAACTACATTTCACAAGAAGAAAAAAGGGGTACATTTTTCTATCAGCCTTCTGAATTCTTATGTTAAAAAAGCACAAAATTCTAACCTGAAGTATAACCAAATGCCTTGCACCAAAGAAAACCCAGGAGAGGACTCTTTTGGTTGTGTGGGTTTAACTTTGACTACGGGTAAAGAGCTCTGAGATTTCCAGAGATGTTCCAGGTTTCAGAGAATCCCTGAAATAATTTACATCCACTTTCCTTCCCCCTGCTTTATCTTCATTGCGTCCAAGTGGAGTACAGCAAAGAAATGATCTAAAAACAACCACTCTGTTGGTAAGAGCTAAAACACTATTCTCAACACTAGATTCCTTCTATACAATCTCCTCTGGCCTTCTTGAACTATATAGTCTTTTCTTAGGCCATCATTGTCTCTGTGTCTCCTGGACATAATTATTAATTCAGCTGCCAGGAATGCCTTTCCCAGCTTTTCCAACTTTCATCTACCTTTGGAACTTGGGAGTAGTGTCACTTCCTTCAGGAAGCCCCTCTTGACTCAACCTTCAAATAAATTTTCGGTGTCTCTCATATGTGAGGGCAGCCTTATGTGAATTCCTTAATGAGCTCTTGCCCTAGTCTCCTGAATAGAAACAAACAAACAAACAAACTTATTTCCTTGTTTGTTCAATTCACTTCTCTGTGCTTCCTTTAAAGTATCTACATATTACTCATCCTCATATCTCCACTGCTTAGCAGAATGCATATTAAAATTGGTCAATGAATAATGACTGTGTGTATAATTAAGTGAATTAACTAATTCTCATGGAGAGTTCACTTTCCCCATTTTTCTAAAAATCAACATTTTATTAGTACTTTCGCTGAAGTGTTTAGCATTAACAGAAAGGCAATATTATTTTGATGAAAAGTACTATTTAAAGTTGTTCTGTTTTTTTGATTTTCAAATTATTTACACTTTAGGAGAGTAGGATGCTTAAGATAAAATGGCAATTGGCATGCACTGTAAGGATGTTTAAGCTAAAAGATAACTTTGTCTTTGGGGGAACATGCTATTGGTGTGGCCTACTCAATCTAGTTAGAATAGTATTTTCTGCTAGAGTGTAAGACAAGACAAAATCCTGAGCAGTAACCTCATAATGAGTCAAAGTGACATTAAACACAGGGTCCTAAGGCAGAGTTTAGAATTATGAATTAAATTCCTGCTAGGAATTTACCCAAGGGATACAGGAGTGCTGATGCATAGGGGCACATGTACCCCAATGTTCATAGCAGCACTCTCAGCAATAGCCAAAACATGGAAAGAACCTAAGTGTCCATCAACTGACAAATGGGTCAAGAAGAGGTGATTTATCTATACAATGGAATACCACATGGCATTGAGAAAGAATGAAATCTGGCCACGTGTAGCAACATGGATGGAACTTGAGGGTGTTATGCTGAGCGAAATAAGGCAGGCAAAGGACAGCTATCATATGTTTGCACGTATAGGAGGACTAGGAGGAACTTAAAGGAGGACCATGGGGGAGAAGAAGAGGGGAGAATAGTTGGGGAGAGGGATGGAGGCAAACCATGAGAGACTCTTGAATGCTGAGAACTGAGGACTGATGGGGGTGGGGGGGAGGGGAAGGGAGGTGATGGGCATGGAGGAGGGCACTTGCGGGGATGAGCACTGGGTGTTATATGGAAACCAACTTGACAATAAACTATTAAAAAAAAGAATTATGAATTAAAGTAAAAACACCACCATATCAAATCAGTCGAGTAAATAATATATCCATAAATAACAAAACTTTACAATAAGTTATAGCAACTAAAATATGTAATGATTTTTACATCAAATGTTCTTAAAGAAGATACAGTGAAATCGGTAGACAGAATCAAATCGAAATCAAGATACCAAGAAGGCTTTGCAAGTGCTATTTCCAGATTTCACCTAAGATTGCATGCCAGATAAGTGCTTGTTTTAGTCTAAGAAACAAAAAACATGATTAATCAGATGAAACCATTCTTTCTCACATCAAATAAAAAAAGAGCTGTCCAGTTTCATCACAAATGGCATTTTGTTCCAATTCATTTATTTTGGTCCTCTCTGAACAATATAATGTGCATTTCGTGTGGATAATTAGTTTGGATTGGTCAGAAATCCAACATGTATTTCATGAATTATCACACCTGAGTCGCATATTTAACAAGCCTGATATTCTTTCCCTCTGAGACCAAAAACATACTTTGAACAGTATGTTAGGTCTATACCTCCCATAAAAATCAGTTTTTTCCCTTTCTTTCTCACCCAACATATGGCCTAGTACCTTGAACCCATTTTTTTTAAATACTTATCAATTTTAATACAAAACCTAATTAAACCATGGGATATATTTCTTTTCTTTTTTCTCTCTCTTTTTTTAATATATTTCTTATTCCTTTCAGGTACTGAATCATTAACTCAGTTATACTTTGAAAGAGAAAACAAAACCAAAAATGCCATTATTGACGTAATCTTTAAAAAAAATAAGCTACACACAAGTGACTGCTGCAGGATACAGTGGTCTCCCCCCAGGGCTATTTTAGGTGGAGCGGGGGTGCTGATCTGCATCCAAGGAGGTCCTCCCTGACAGGCTGCCCCGTACAGCGTTAAATATAATTTCTAAGCAGTCCGCGGTCAGTTGATAAGCAGCAAATGGAAAACGTATGTGCACGCAGTATACCATCCCTGCAAACGCTTCTGTAATGTAATGTCAGCTGGCAGCTGTTTCCGAACAATTCCCAGCACTAAGTATTGTTTTGAACCAGGGTCTGTGCAGATGTCTATCTCAATACAACTTCTGTATGAACATCTACCCAAGATCCAAGATTCATCTAAACAAAACCGGAGGGGAAAAAAAAGGGTCCAAAACATAATAGCATAACTACTCACATCTTTAGCTTCTCAGCTGCCATTAAAATTTGAAATACGACATGAAGACTCAAGCGTGAGCAAGGTAAGTTCAGTTTTAGATCTCAAAGATCAAAATCACCTTTTCTTATTCAAAAAAGCCAGAAGTGGAAAAGAAAGGCTCCGATTTGTTAGTTTGTTCACGTCTCTTAAAAAGAAAATCAGAAGAGAGGTACTATAAAACCGTCACCACTTCAGTGGATGATAGGAAACTCTTCACAGCCTACTTCAACCTACTTCTGCCGTTCCTCAAAGCAGATTTAAATGGAGTTAGAGCTCCATACAGCTCATGTTTCTCACTCTCAGATTCTGAGGGAATAAAAGATCAGGGCCCCAGGGACTAGTGGCAGTTAGAAAATGGATACAAAACTACAGGAAGTCTAAGAAACTTTGGCTAAACCTTGGGAAGATGTAAATAGATACTACAGTACTGGCTTCCATTTTCCTTAATTGGGATGTTCAGTGTTACAAAGAAAAGAAAAATGGGTTACCAAAGGGTAGGCATTGTGTAGTGTAGGTACTGTAAGTGCCTTTAATAACAATACATTAAAGCAACTAAACTTTCTCATTCATGCCTAATGAGCCAATTCAAAGTCTTCAACTTGAAGAAGACACAAATGAAAAGAACCCTTTTGTTCTTTTTTCCCAGGAATCTATTGCTATCTTTATTGTAATACTTGGCTATCATTATTGTAACTCTTTAGTTAACTATGGAATTTCCAGCACCTGGAAAATAGTAAACATTTAATAAATAATACGTCTCAACAAATATTAGCTGCATAAAATCTCTGCCTCTGGATTAAGTGATACTACTTTTGTAATTTCCTATTTTATGCAAAAAGTACTATTTTTGCCTGTGACACAGCAGATGTCACTTGGAAAAAAAATACTGGTCCCTCCCCAGAGCCTGTGGTTAAGCAGGAGACAGCAGATGAGGTATCCAGTATAGGCTCCTGTCAGATGATGTACCATGGGAAGAGTGAGCAACAAAGAAAGATGATTTGGGACTAGGGCCACAACTACGGAGTTCTCTGCTTCAAAAATTTCCCCCAGAAATAAGCAGCTCTAAGCTGTTTCTGCTACTTATGCCTTCTATTTTTACTCCATGTTGGCATCTATTTCTCCATGAGGCCCAGCTGGCTGGTGGACTGACTTGTCTCCATGCAGCTCCCAAGGCAAGAGTAATAAGGCAAATAGAAGGAGGGACAGTAATTCGTAATTTCAAGATCATGGTTAAGTCCAAGAACAGACAAGTCCAATAAGAAATGCACCCATTAACTGACTCCTCCCAAACAAATATATTCAAAATACCAAATTTTGAAATCTATAGAGAGAGTGGGGGGAAAGCTATTTTAAATATTCTAATAATAAATCCATTGTCCAGGAATTCATTTATTCATTAACTTCTTTCAGTAAACAATACTTCTTTTCTTTCCTTTCTTTCTCTTCCTTCCTTTCTTTCTCTTCCTTCCTTCCTTTCTTAGAAATGCTTATTTATTTTGAGAGAGACAGAGAGAGAGAAAGAGCATGAGCAGGAGGAGAAAGAGAGAGAGAGGGAGAGAGAATCCATGGGGCTCAATGTGGGGTTCGATCCCACGTACTGAAACGTGAGATCATGACCTGAGCTGAAGTCGAGTCAGATGCTTAACTGACTGAGCCACCTAGACACTCCCAACTATTTTTAATGTTTACTTATTTATTTTGAGAGAATGTGAGCAAGGAAAGGAGAGAGAGAATCCCTAGCCACCTCCCAAGTGGGGCCTGATCCCACAAGCCATGAGATCATGATCTGAGCCGAAATCAAGAGTTGGATATTTAACAGACTGAGCCACCCAGGTGCCCTGGTACACATTACCTCTATCCTTCTATTCCTGTGGGTATTATTTGGCCTACATAATAATGCTTCAGAACATAAATCTGCCTGGCCACTGAAGGGAATGGATAACAAGCATATAATAAAAGTACATCTCTAATATCTTCATTGGTTTGAAGCCTGAGTCATGATGCAACATGCTTCTTCAAAGTCCCTCGTCTGGAACAAAATCTTTCCAAATAGGAAGAATAATGGTCTGAAAATGAACTCTTCAGAAAATTTTCACCAGAGAAGACAATTCTCTATTTCTACTAAAGAAAAGGAGAATTACCTGTCTGTACCATTTCCAGATATCTTCTAAAGTGTTGAGAAGAATATTTAAGTAAAGGAATGATCCTTAGTAAAGTGCAAAAACATAAATGATTAACTCCTATTAAGTTCTAATTAATGAATTATCTGATCCATTAAATTGCATGCAATTTGCAATTTTAATATTAATGCAGACTTTAAGAAGTGGAGAGTTTATAGGTCTGAAGAAGAGAAGTTGAGTGAGAAACACACACTGAGACTTTAGTCAATTTCGTTTTCTCCTGGTGTTGCAATACAAGAACTGTGTAATTTTATTACATTGCAGAAAACTGAAGTAACAAACAAAATCACTTCCTATTCTACTATGGGCTTGCCTGACTCTGTAACTTGCACGTTGTAGGAGTTTGGGCAAATAACTTAATTGCTGGATACTTTAGTACCCTCCATTGTAAATTAGATATTTACAGTTTATTGTGAGAGTTTAATGAAAATAATCCATGTAAAGTGCATGCCCTAATGTCTCTCATATTGAAAAATACTTAATTAATTGTAACCGTTATTTTTGCTCCTTAAAAAAAAGTTAGCCACAGTGGAAATTCAGTCTTAGCTATTTTGTACACATCTTTTTCCTGATGATGTTTTTAAAGTTATTGATTGAGAGAGAGAGAACCAGTGGGGGGGTGGGGTAAAGAGACGGGAACAGGGCAGAGAGAGAGAGAGAGAGAGAGAGAAATCCCAAGAAGGCTCCACACTGTCTGCACAGAGAGACATGAGGCTTGAACTCACAAACCATGAGATCATGACCTGAGCCAAAGTCAGATGCTTAACAGACTGAACCACCCAGGTGTCCCATTCCTGATGATTTTTAATAAGGAAATGATTTCAGCAATTAGTGTTTTCTTTATCCTCATCACCACAGCAGAATGTAATTAAATAAGGTATTTAGGAATAATACTGGGATAAGAGATAAGGAAAAATAAGTAAAACTTTGCAAAACTGTCAAAATTGCAAATACAAGATGTTTTGATTTCCTCTTTTCATTCATGCCAACGAACAGTCCATTTTTGGTAGGATGAAAGCAGACAAAGCACGTGACTGCCAGAGTTGAGCTGTCAGAGAGCCAGGAGACATGAGGGTGTAAAGAGATGAAATGAGCATGAAATCTTGGCATAAAGCTCTAGTTCTCGCTGAGCCGACAGTGACTGACCAATGGTTCTCGAACTCTGTGTGAACTTTGTGGACAAAGCTGCCAATGCCCAAATCTGGTGCAAGTTCACAGATAATCAAGTAGGCAGATGAGAGTATCTGTCAAACCCTGCTTTTGGCACACTGTGTGTGTGTGTATGTGTGTGTGTGTGTGTGTGATATCTTTACTATCTTTTATTGTATTAGTATATTTTATTACATGTTTTGGTATATAGCAATATTATTCTAAAGAGCCAAAAGTAAACTCTGGTTTAAAAGAGTTAAAGACATATATTTACCAAAGAAGAAAAACCCAAAAAAGTACATGAAACACTTGTGAAAAATAGTTTATAAAAAAAGATGGTGGTACTAATGCTAAATATAGTAAGTTGACAAAATATCATCAAATAATAAAGTCTGATATGCCCAATTTTTAGATAACATACAGTATTAATAAGAGCTAACAATTCTGAGTACTTGCGTTAGGACAGGCACTAAATTAAGCCCATTACATTGACTCAGTTAATACTGTAGGCTTTACAAAAGAGGAAACTGGTCTTTGAGAATTCAAGTGAACTTTTTAAACTTACACAGTTGTAAGAGACAAAACCAGGACTCAAATTCAGGTCTGTGTGATTCAATAAATATAAATATCTAAGGGGGGAAAAAAAAGTAGAGAACAGAACTTCAAAAGTCAATAGTTAAAAAAAAAAATTGAAATGAAACCAGACTTTAATGAGCCTGGTGAGTCTATTAACTCAGACAAAAAGGGAAAAATATATGGTATTTGAGTTTTAATTACTTGTGTCCTTGTATATTCCTCTCCTAAATACTGTCATTTCTACCACTATGGGTATAAATTATATTCAACAAATATTTGCTCTACAAACCAGGCACAATTCTAGGCTTGTTGGATATATCTACAAATAAAACAAAGATCTCTGCCCTTATATAGTTTACACTTTAGCTCCATTATAGTTGAATCTATTCTCAGTAATAACAAAAGTGATTTTTAAAGAGATGTCTTCAAATTGCAATATATAAAAACATTTTAAATGAATCCTAGGCAGATAAAACCATTTTAAATGGATGCTAAGTTAATATTTTAAACTAATGTCCCAAGGCCTCAATTTATGCATCATGGGTAGTATTCCAATAGTACACAGCACACTTTTCTTCCCAGTGGAAAACTGTTGTGGATAGTGTTTAGAATCATAGATGTATGCTTATGCTACAAACTATCAGAACTCTAGAGACTTAAAAAATACAGTCCAAATTCTTGGTCTTGAACACAGTGGTCATAAAAATATACAACAGAGGAGGAGGAGGTGAAGATCACAGTTTAGCCTCTCTTTACCACTCAAGAGTTGGTTAAGGATGGGTTTCTAAATGGGTGAAATTTGTCCCTGGCACTCTCCAGCAGCATTCTCTGGGGTTTCTGGGAGCCCCTTTTGCCCTGGGTACAGATTACACCCAAGATACTGGGGCTTTTGAAAGGCCAGACTAGGCTAGACTTCCCAACCAGTGTGCGAGGGACAGGAACTGAGATGTTTACTTCAATTACTTAAAAATTTTAAATTAACCGTATAACAAAGAACTAAGTCCTTCACCTATGTCGACATTTCTCAAGCAAGACCTTTTGGGCTGGATAATTCTTCCTTGTGGTATGTGAGCTTGGATATTCTAGGATGCTGAGCGGCATCCTTGGCCTCTATCCACTAGCTGACACTAGTGTCCCTCAAGTTATGACAACTCAAAATGTCTCTAGATGTTGCCATAGATCCCCTGGGAGGCACGATTGCCCTGGGTTGATAGCCATTGATTTATATTAAAAACAACATATCTAAGTCTTTTGGCCACTGTACTTTAGGCTAGTTTGATTGTTGTGGAAAGACAAATGGGTATTTTCTTTTAAGATACTGTCATTTTAGTCAATTATGTAGAGACTGTGCTGAACACAGTTTACATAATGTCCACTTATTTCCCAGGCCTCAGCCACTTATCTGGATTCAGGCCAGAGCACTCCCCAGCGATTTTTGTCAGTCCAATGGTGTAAAGCGCCCAGCTCTTGCTACAGTGGCCTTGTCTCCCATGGTCACAGAGAGGGAAAGACTCAGCCTCCCAGGGTTGTAGGGCCAGGCTTCCATCCACTGAGCCCATCATGGTGGGAGTCACAACATCTCCAGGGCACAGGTCTGATCAAGCTGGACCCAAGGAGATGCTGGCTCCTACAGAGGCCACACAGGGGGTCTAGTGCAGAGGAGTCAAAGCCCTCTGGGGCAAGTCTTAATTAAAGAAAGACAAAAGATGAGAGAAGCGAGGGTATAAATTGATCCAGATAAAGATCTGTTCAAGATGTAGTAGTGTCATACAGCCTCTCAGGAGACAGCTTATAGAACCAAGTACCCAGCTATGTTTTCTTGTGAAACTGTGGCCAGTTCAATAGTACCTTTTATTGCCCTTCTTGTGCTCATTCCTCACTTTACTTTTGCCTTCACTCTTGCTTTGCATGGATTCCAAATTCCCCAAAAAGTAATAATTTAAAAAAAAATACCTTTAGCTCAGTGTTCTACAGACCCTGAACTAAGAGAGAAACTAAAAAAACAAAAAAGAAAAAAAAAAAAAAGGAAAAGGGAAGAAGGAGGAGGAAAACAAAAGGTGAAGTTATGGCAAAGGGATAAAATCTGATTACTGCTCATGTCCATACTCTGCAGTTCTTATTAATTAAACAATATAGGTATAACCAGTATTGCTTCTTGTGAAACACAACATGTAACCTAAGAACAAAAGTAGTATATTCTACAGGTTCACATAACAAATGCTTCTGCACTGGATACCTTGTGCATTCTGTTAGCCTCGAAAACTACAGCCTTTATTTTGTTTTTCTATTTTCTATATCTGTAGCCTTTATCGAACACTTAGAAGAATACAGTACAGAGTAGTTTAAATAAATGGCTTTCTTGAATTGTGTCCAAGATTCAAATTACTCTGATTAGTTCGTATCTATAAAATTAATAAAAAAGTATTTTCACTCCCTGCCTAGTGATGATTACACTGCCTATTTCAGTGTGCCAGCCTAAGGGTTAGAAGCATCACAACAATGTGAAGAGATCAAAAAATATTTTTAACAATCAGATTATTTTGCTTAATAACTGACTCCTGGTCATTTACCAGCCTTAGAAGGACTCTGTGATATGCACTATTCTTTGGCTAAACAAAATAACAACTCAGAGTTGTTATTACCTGGAGGGTACAAAGGCCACATACTGTCTATTTTACTGAATATATATCCTGATGTCTTGATTACCCCCCACTTTCATACTATATCTTCTAGAATCGAGAAACTTTAGATGGACTATGAAATGTAATAGTATCACAATAGTCCAAAAACACCCTTTTCATTTCTAGAATCCATTTGTATTTCTCATCTTTCAAATGATTTATCCTCTTTATCACTGGATCTAAACCAGTCTTTTTTAAAGGTTAATGTGCTGAGGAAGCACATGAGAACCTTGTTACAAGGCAGATTCTGGTTCAGTAGGTCTGGTGAGGTTTCACATTTCTAAAAAGCTTCCAAGTGAATCTGATGCTCCTAGTTCATGAACCACACTTTGACTAACAAGGCTCTAGATTCATTCCCTTTTTATAGCCTGATTCAATTCTTCCTCTTTTACCTAAATTTAAGTATCAGGCTATGTTGTCACTGAAATTGCCCCAGTGCATTGTTGCTATAGTCATCATCTACCATTTCACTCATGTCTGACTAACTTGACTTCTTTAGGAAAAGGGCTAAATGAAAACATGGGCTATCCTAGCTCTTTCTCTTCATCATATGCACCATCAAAGACTGTTTCTCAGTCATACACTACTGGTAACTGAGGAAAAAGGACAACTGGGGACCTAAGACAGGTAAGGAGGGGTAGGTGGTGGTAAGTAAAACCTTTGTCAACAAGTATCAATTATAAGTATGACCACTCCTGGAATGAAAAAAACAAACCAAAACCAAAACCAAAACCAAAAGAAAAACAAACAAAAACCCCCCTACAAATTCCAAGAAATCAGGTCAATTGAGCAACTATGTGTAGAGCTATTATTATAGAAAAGGCTGTAGACTATGATGTTAGATTACTCTTATGGATGATGACAAAGAAGCAAGAGAAAACCAGTCCTTTGTTTGGGATATGACCATCCCTGGCAACAATAACTGCTCCCCACTGATGTCCCAAAATACAGCACTGTGAAAATACCATTATTCATTAACATCCTTATTGGTGTCATTAAAATATCTTGTTAATATGTCTATCTCTGTCCACTTATTGTGAAATCCTTTATTTTTAAGTACTTTCAAAAAATAAGAAATAGATCTTACTATTCTTTAAATTTTTTGGAGTTACATATTTTAATGCTTGGTATATTATAAGCACTCACCAAATGTTTGGTAAACCAAGCTGAGTGATATGAAGGGTCTTCTGTCCCAGAACAAGATAACCCTCCTCTGGATCCAATGGCAAAGCACTGTGAGCTTTAGGACAGAATCCACTTTTCATTTACCTCTAGGATCTATGCTTGTCATTGGAGAATTCTGAGTAAGCCATTATTTGCTTTCTTATCAGCTACTCAAAAATGCATTAAAATTCATGTCTTTCCTAAAGTGCAGTATACAAGATATTTTATTTAAAATGCATATTTTGGTGGCTCTTCTAGAGAATTTAACAGATAGTAATTCAAATGCAGATTATTTGCTTTAGAATCTCTCAATATGAGGTCTGTAGGTAGTGGTAGTGAAGGAACCGATTAAACTGGTCTTTTGTGATTAAACATCCATGAGATATTAATCTCTTCAGCAAATTTGCTTTGTATTTTGGCTCTTAATTATTATAACCCATAAAAGCATAGAGGTTCAAAAGTTTTAGGACACAGCAACCAGAAACAACTCATCTGGCTTCTCACTGGAAATGTCAAAGTAGAGAGACTTACTAAAGGAAGAATTAGTATTATCTACTCAAGGTTACTGTGGGGAAAATACATATTCAATTTTTCCTTATTCAACGAGCATGTGTGTGTCTAAAAAAAAATCTGTCAGCTAGGCAGGTGCAGTTTTCTTCTAGGTAAGATAAGGGATGCTTCTAATTTAACTATACCGTGCAAGAAAAGTGACAAGGAAAGCAATTATTGTCAGTGAAGTTGAGTAATGAGGTTAGCACCAAGCAGAATCCTCCTCCCTCTTGCTTTGTTTAGAGGCTGCAAAATATATCGATGAAGGTTGCTGAAGTAGGGTGGTGGTTACTGACAATGACCTCACATCCATCAAATTACTCTAAAATAATTCAGGGAGTAAGTGGGTGCAACTTAGAGAACTACACCCGATACCCCAAAGACTGCTCCATCTGGGTGGTCCCAATGCCCATATCATAGGTGAAAATAGGCCTCCTTTTAGGGTAGAAAGCTGGAAAATTTCTATTTATTAATTTGTTAATTATTTATTAATATATACTTATTATTTTCTCTTGTACTTTCCCCTATTAGCAAGTTCATATTTCAGTTTGTATATCTTAAGCATCACAATAACCTATCCAGCCTACTGGAATAAGATAACACATATAACAGGTAGCATCTCCTATCAGACTTAATTTTGTATAACTAGGTTTTCATTACTCCGTGTGTGTGAGAGAGAGACAGAAATGGGGGAGAGAATATTTCTTTGTATACATTTAAGTTAACTTACAATATATGTCAAAAAGTTAGCCACTTGGAAAAGAAAAATGCATTTTGGTGATTTTATTTTTTTCTTCTCTTATCTATGATAAACATGCTTCTTTTGTAATAAAAACACTGTTTTTCATTTAAAACACTATATACACGTTTGCATGGGTTGAAAAACTACTTGTTATAAATTCCTCAGATCACTCTATTTAAATAAATGCGTGGCTATGAAGGATCAAAAGGAATGTCAAGAGCATTTCATAGGGTATTAGAAGGGATTCCTTCTTCATATGATAAAATCTTAATTCCCACTTAAAGTCTAAAACCTTTGCACCACTGATTAAGCTTATAGCAATGAAATGAAATTGTATTTTCTGAAAGGTTCTTTTCATGGGATGAAGAATGAGTTCATTAAAAAATCTGCCATCCTCTCATTCAGAAGCCTTGGAGGCAAAGAGAATCACTTCAGGAAGTTCAAGTGCAGCTAAAAAGAATGGCCCGTGGGGACAGCAGTGAAAGGAAGGACGCAAGCAATCCTAGTGGGCACGTTATCTGAAATCCCTCTTAATCTGCACTGAAGAGGTTTGGAAATTTAAGTTAAAAACAAAAGCAACTGTCTCTACTTCTGGTACATTTACTAAGTACTTTTAATCAATTTTAGTCATTTCCATAGCATGTTTCAGGTGGGCTTCTCTCCCTCTTCCATTCAACTGAAAATTTTAGTCAAGGATTGAAGCAGAGATTTTATAAATATCCTTGTTATTCAACAAGCCTTGCTGGTTGGCTGCTGGGCACAGAGCCATGCTGGGAAACTGAAAAAAGTCACTAGTAAAAGATACAGTTCTTCTCTTGGAAAAATGTACAATTAATTTGGGGTAAATCCAAGTAGGAGGCATGCACAGTGGAAAACCACCACTCTGCAGGACAACAGAAGATGACAACAAAAACTGAGGACAAATTCCTGAAGAAATGATCCATTCTGCGAGGAAAATCAGGGAACGCTTCCAAGGAGTAAGTGCGTCTTGAGTCGGATTTCGATTGCAGCCACAGAACTGGATGGAGGAAGAAGGAAAGCAGTATCTTCTGGATGAAACAGCATGCACAGAGGAAGTCAGCAAGGACAGATTAATTTCCAACATAGAATGGGATCCCACTGGGCCTGGAGCTATTTTATTCTAACCCAAGTATCCAACTGCTTTGCATTCAATAAATATATCAGGGGCATAGTTCTATGGTTCGATGCACAGGTGTAAGAGTTACGCAGTCTGGATGCTAGCCCCTGCTATTTACTAACTGTGTAACCTTGGGAAATTGCTTTCCTATAAGCATCCATTACTCTATCTTTAAAGTGAAGCTAATTATAGAATCTAGGCCATAGAGTTGCTCCAAGAACACTACTCGGCACAATATGTGATAAAATTTGGAGCACAATGTATGTTAGCTATGGTTAGTGTTGAACTGAAATAAGTTATGTTTGGGACTATTAGAAAATGAAAGTGGGGGGCATAAAGGCAAAAATCAGTTTAGGCAGTGATTCTCAAACTTCAGTGTGTATGAAAATCCCCTAGAGGGCTGGGTGGTTCACAGGCTGCTGGGTGCTATCCCCAAAGTTTGTGACTCAGTAGATCTGGGGTAGAACCCAGACTCTGTACTTCTAGTAAGTGCTCAGCTGATGCTCCTTCCCCTTACTATGAGCACCACGCCACTGAAGTAAGACTTGAAGTCCAGACAGGCGCTTTACCCCAGAGGAAATGACTTGAATCAATGATTCTCCAGACATGTTGTACAAGCCTACACAAAGACCCAAGTGGGTCCTCTTGAATTTCTGGGATTTGTGCTCCATATACTTACAGTGGTTACTCAGCATAGTTTTCGCCACCCATAAAAATCAACTATTTGAAGTCATCAGGACTTTTCCACCCTCAGGCCAAAGAGAAAGCATGCACATTTAAATATTTGGTGTAAAATGCTATAAAACGCTTTATTATTTTCAGTAAGAGGTTTAACCAGAATGCAACAAAATAAGCAAGAAATTCTTCTGTGGCAAAGCTTGTCATACTTCTCAAATGGCCTCTTGAGCAGAGTGAATTATTTGCTTGGAGTTCTTAGACTTGGAGAGTTTTCCCACCATTCCCTTTTCCCCACATTGTGTATCTCAACATTGGCTTCCTGAGGGGTAACTGATTTCAAACCCTCCAAGAAAAGTACAGGGAGAAAAGGGAGTCTGTCATCCAGGGCTTATTATGAACCCAACCAAAAAACTCAATTATATTTCTGCAGACAAAATACTGTTTACAGAAGGGGTTTATCCCTGTAAAGAGATCGAACTATTTTATGTGGAAAACAAGATGAATGGACAGAATGTATCACTGACACTGTCCTTTCAAAAGCTGAAAGACTCCAGGAAAAGCTGATTCAGAACCCATCAGTAAGACTTTCTTCTTAACTTTTCTCTAGATACATTAACCTCATCAAGCACCCTGTTCCTCTTTCCTCTCTTACCTCCTTCTTCAGTAAAAATTGCAAATCATATGGAAATGAGAAAGATAATTAATGTTCTCATCCTTTCATTTTCTCCTCCTCCTCCCCGTCCCCAAATAGGTTTCCTGCCACTACCCAGATCCAAATTACTCACCTTTGGCACAAACATCAGGTTTATATTTACTCATTAGGGTGGTTGCCATGACTACATTGGAGGTACCAAGCAAGAACTGAGAGGTCTGGCTCATAAAATCTTGCGCAGCTTCGTAAATTTTTGGCGTGGTCAGGGGGTAGTTTGGAAAGAAGAGAACGGACTTGAGGGAATTGCATAAAAAGCTTGCATAGATGAAGGGCTATTGATGTGGTCACCTTGATGTGGCACTACTAGCTGCAGTGTTTTGCTGGGTGATTGGAATGTTAGGAATAGTGTTCCCACGGATTGGAGCAAACACCTATTCTTCTTTTGGCATGGGCTTGAAATTATGCTTTACCTTCTGCTTACAATAAATTGTCCCTACTCTACACAGCTCAGTTTAACATTTCATCTGACAGAAAGTCACCATAATTGCCTCTCCAAAGGTGTGGCAAAAGAATAAATCCTACACACTTATTCCTATTTGTCAGCACACCTGTGAGAGCTTTGTGCTACAGCACACCTGGTGAGAAATCCAGAACTGGTGTGAGGGCCCTCTCTCACAGCCAGGGAAGGTGATGGACAGAGAAGTTGAGTGACGTGCCCCCCATGTTGACAGTGTAAGGCTCAGCATGAAAACCAATCTAAGACCAGTCATCTCACTAAGAAATAACTTGTATTAGGTCCCAGCAAGTACCTATCACACACAAGAGATGAATAACCAGAATCAACCCAAGCAAGACATTTTCTGGTACAATTAGATTCTGAAAACACTGAAAGAAAACAACTGGACTTAGATTCCTAGTTCTAATGTCCATCCAGAATGCTATGAATTTGGGATATAATAAATGATACAATAAAATATAATAAAATATGATATCAAAACAGCTTTAGAAAATCTCACCTTCTTATGGCCTTCAGGAAGCAAGATCCTCCTCTACTTGTGAGTGTCGGTGGTTTAGTGGTTAGTCATTTGAGTTAAAGCTAGATCAATAGCTACTATTATTCATGTATAGACTTCAGCTAGCACTCATGAAAAGAAAGTTTAATTCAGCTTTTTTTTTTTTTTGTTACTACTGGAATTATTCTATCCACAGGGATAGAAAACATTGGGTCAAGAGCAAATTTACGAAATAAGCTACGATGTTAAATCCAGTTCAGCACTAAAAATCAGATTTATTCCTAAATAAATTATGCTTTTACTCTATCAAGTTTATTTCTATTACATTAGATAATATAAACATGATATAAGATGGCAAAAAGACCTTATCCAGCAAAAAAGAAAGGGCACATTTATGGTATACATTATGAAGAATACACAACTGTGAGGAAGATATTCATTTACCCATAAATAAGGAAAAATACCTAGCTGCAAGTTTGGACCTATGGCCTTCTTTTAAATTGGTAATATTCAACTACCTTCAAATTCACCTTGCCTAACCAAGAGATGATCTTTTTATAAATTAGATTTTACAGATCATCTCTAGGCTTTGGGGTTCAGATCACTTGAGCGAAAGCCAGAATGAGTGTTATTGATTAAAGATGTACAATATGCTGTGATGTAGACATGTAGAAAAATAAGGTGGTTGAGTGGTCAAGGATCAAGTGGGTAGAAGAGAGAAGAAATCAAGAGAGAGCAAGAATATTGGGCTCTGTAGTTGTCAGGAAACTTTTTATGAAGGAAGAAGTGGAAGTGGGAAGTGGGTACATTTGGTTGAACCATGGGGAAAATAACCCCAGCATTTAAACTTGTCACTATACATAGACCAGTGATTATTTTACAAGCTTTAAATTAAACATTAAGATGTCCTTAAATTTTATCTCCATTCAGTAAAAACACAGAAAAAACTCAGAGAGTACCAAGTTTCACAAATAACTTGAGTCCTACTCCAAATCTGAGACCTCCAAGTAAACATAGTCAAAGGTATCTGTAAACATTATCATTTATGTTTCTCCTAAATTTTCACTTCCTATCTAAAGTGGTCTCCAGTGTGAGATAGAGCAGACCATCCACTAGGGTGCTATGTTCCTTGGGATTTCTATTTTGTTCTTCCTTTACAATGTACACATTATGATAGTAGTATAAGCAAACAAAATATAAATAATAAATATGGAACGCCAATTATTAAGATTTATTGAGACTTTCCTATGTGCCCAGTACTCTGCTAATCTTGAATTGACTCATTTATTCCTCAAAGTCACTCTATTATATGGCAGTTGTTATTATCCTCATTTTATAAATGAGGAAATGAAAGTACAGAAGTCTAACTTCTTGTCAGTTAGTAAATGGTTGATCCAGAATAGACGCAATAAAGACAACAGGTAGGGATTTTTAAAAACAAAACAAAGAAACACACCAAATTCTAATAATGGTTATTTCTGACCAATGGGTGATGGACAAGATTCTTCTTCTGTATACTGCTTTATATTTTCTAAAATATCTAGTAATTAACAGGAATTGCCTTTATAACTTGGAAAAAATAAAGAAAAGCATGAAATGTTAAGATTAATACACTGTAATTTGGTGAGAAAATGTAGAAAACCAAAAGAGACAGTGAGTAACAAGGTAGAAATTTATGTAACCTGAACAATGAAGAATGAGCATAGACTTATTCTTTACCTTTTGCACACATTTCAAACATGGTCATGTCAAGTAAATATGAACACATCTTTTTTTTTTTTTTTAAAGTCTCCATATCTAAAGCTAAGCTTTGAGAAGGAATTAAAGATCTAAGATTTAGAGAAGGATCCAAAAGCTGATGTTGCTATGTGATACATCTAATCAAAATTGATTGAAAGGACATTTTCTTTTAAATTGTAATGGGTAAGTGAAACAGATCAGTGCCTATTCTATATAGCTGAGAATTTTATTCTTTGCTTCATAAGGATGCTAGACAGCCTTCTAGAATTAAATTGGCAGCAGTAATCATGTTGTTATTAGTATAATTGCTTTCTGGCATCTGTTTTCCTGTCATAATCAGTTCTTTGATAATAACAATGACATGAATAGTATATATCAAATCAGTAATGTTCGATGCTTCACCAAAAATAAAAATGAAAGTATATGATACTTATATATACTCATCAGCAAATTGTCTTCAACCACGTAATATTATATATATATATAATATTATATATATATAGTACAGTTATGAGGATACCACTTCTTAACCTTAACAAACTCTTAACCTCTTCTCATAGTAATTTGTTTTCAATAGATTTTTATGTTTCCATATAAATGAGAAAGTTCTTTTGAAACAGCATGGGATAAAATGCATATATTGTTGCTCAAGGCATAATAAAGAGAATTTGTTAATAAATTGTGTTTCTATTTACATTTTTATTATCAAAGCTAACTATTCAGGGTCTTCTGTCTTGGAACTGTGAACTTGCCAGGCTATACTGCTAAATTTAACTTAATAACCATTAAATGGAAAGAGCATTCTAGGTCTGATCCTTCCACTACACCTGGTGTTTTGACCTCTGAAGGTCACAGAAACTTCCTGTTTCTTTTTTCCCCCAATTATTCCTGTTACATCAAAAATTGTTAAAACAAACAACCAAAACACCCTCTATTGCCTAGCTTACTCAAACTCTCTGAAATTTTAGACTTCTTGAAGATCTAAATGACTATTTTTAAGTAAATAAAAACAGGTGAATACCAGTTCAACTTTTGTTATCATAAAATACCAAAGCATATTCAATCTGTAACAGAAAAGTAAATGGACGTATGTTCAAAGTCCACATTTGGAAGAGTACCCTAATACACGTGAACATCCATTGAATTTCTGTAAAACCTATCATTAATGAACACTTTCTATATACCAGACTGGGTTCTAAGGATTTTCTATACTTTATATTTTAATCTTCACAAATAACTTGGTGAACATTATCATTGTGCTTTTACAGAGAAGAAAACTAACAAATTGTGGGTGGAGCTACTTTATCAAGATCACAGAAGCAATAATTCATAGGACTGGGAAGAAAACCCAGGCCAGACCTTTAAATATAATTCTAATGGAGATTTTCGAGCAGGCTGCACCTACACTCTTAAATTTCAAAAGAGAACAACAAGGAAAACAAAAGCATCATCAGTGTTAAATGTCAACAGCATAAAGCTGAATTATGTAGTTAACAGTTAGAATACCTCCTAGACTAATTGAAGGCTTTCATATTTTCTAGGGCTATTTGTTTTTATTGCTATCCATCTTAGATATGAAGGGTCAGCCAAGCAACTACTAAATTTACAAAGTAAAAATTGTATAAAAGACATTTATTTACCAATTAATTTTACTGAATACAAACCAAAGTATTCAAAGACAATCAGTATTCTTAATGAATAATAATTTCATTTGGTGTCATGGGTACACCTCTTTACTGGAAGACTCCTTTGGAGCAAAAAAATACCCATACTCCTGAATAGAAAATTTTGAAGTAAATGGTTTTATAACACTAATACAGTATAATAATTACAGAAAGTTTACCTAAGAGTACATAAAGTCAAGAAAATTAGAATTTCTTGACTATGATCAAGATACACACTTATACAAATAATTGGAAAAGGTTAGAGAGAAAATTTATGACATAATTGTCTGTGGCATAGCAGGAATCATAGGTTCATTACCTGCTCTCACTATCTGTCATCTTAGACAAGTCTCTTCATCTCCTAACTTCTTTTCTTATTGATAAAAGTGTTCATAGCAGCATTTTATATAACAGCTAAAATGTGAAAAACAACCCTTGTCCATTGATGGATGAATGATAAGCAAAATGTGAAATATATATACAAAAAGGAAGGAAATTCTGACACATGCTACAATGTGAAGGATTGATGACATCAGGCTGAGTGAAATCAGCCAGTCAACAAAAAGACAAAGACAAAGATTGTATGATTCCACCTACACGGAATTCTTAAAGTAGTCAAAACCATAGAGGCAGAAAGTAGAATGGTGGTTGTCAGAGGCTGGAGGAAGGGGATGGAATTAATTAGTGTTTAGTGGGTACAGAGTTTCAGTTGGAAAAGATGAAAAGGGTTATAGAGACGGATAGTGGTGATGCTTGTGTATGACAAATGTATTTAATACTACTGAACTGTTCACCTAAAAATGATTAAGATGGTAAGTTTTATGTTATGTGTATTTACCACAATAAAAAAAAAGGGGTGGGGAAATCAATGGATCAGTATGGAGATTAAATAAGGTATTATATGGAAATGTTTTGTAGGCATACATACACATACATGCATTTAGTGACCCCTTCATTTTGCCTACTCATCACCTCTTTTCTTTCTGGAAATGGGCTTGCCTCTAATCCCAGGCTATGTCCATCTGCATGTTTGCAAGAAGAGAGCATTCCTTTAACAAATAGTTCAGAACCTGTTGTGTGCCAAGCCATGAGCAAAGGATCCAGCAGTGAACGGTAGACCAGGTCTCTGTCATCTAACAGTAATGGAGGGATAATATGTGGAAAAGATAAAGAAACAAAATATTTTTTGGTGGGAGTGGGGAGAGAGGTAATTTCAAAGAGTGGCTACTGTCTATTGAGTAGTCAGCAAAGCCATTAGGGAAAGACGACTTCTGAACTGAAAAGCCTGACTAACAAGAACACAGAAGGAGGGCCTGAGTGGGGAGCATTTTCTACATGAAAAGAAGTAAGCAATAAATAATCATAGTTTGTGACGAGATCAAAGAGGTAGGCAGGCGCCAGCACATACAGGGCTTACAAGTCATAGAAAAGAGATCAGATTTTATACTTATGTTAATGGAAAGGTATTGGGAGTTTTTAAGCATGGGAGCACCATGATTCAATTTTTACCATGCAAAGATAATATGGCATGGAACAGGTCTCCTGTCATGGTTCTGAGGGGGACAATGCAGTCCTTTCCCAGATCTTTTGAATTCTAGACTAGGAATATACCAGGCCAACCCCCTTTGGAGTGGCTGAGGCCTGAAGAGGCTACTCACTGTGTGTCCTGCCATGTGGACCAGCGAAGCAGAGGGAGGCTGCCTAGAGACGGACAGACAAGTACAGCAATGACAGGTGGAGAGAGTCTCTGGGAGTCTGTCCCTGTGGCTTGGTCACATTGTTCTTCTTGGGCTCTGTGAGGCTTCTCCCCAATTCCCTGCTTTGACTAAGCTAGTTCCAAATCGGTTTCTCTCATTAGAGACTTAGATGTGAGTATTATTGATGTTATTACTGCAGTTGTGGGTTTTATCAAAAGTTAGCAGTCTGCATATACTATACATTTAAATCTTACAATAACTCTTTGGTGTATCATTTAAAGAAACTAAGACTAGTGAAGCAGGTGCTCAAATGACAGCCCAAAGAAGGAGATGGAGCTGATTTCAAACCCATGTTTGCCTGACTTACAAGTGGCCACTACCACTTAGCACCACTGGTGGCTTCCACCTGTAACCGAGCCCAGCGTGTGACAGGATGGAAACCAACAGGCATAACATGAAGGGCAAACCACAAGCCCACAGTTAACTCTTGGCCCCAAAATAGCCAATGTTGAAAACAGAAGAACACGGAGGCACTTATCTTCCAGGGTCAAAAAAAAAAAAAAAAGGTAAATCAGAACACAGGTATTGACTTGACCCAATGCTTGTGTCCCTTCTTTCAAAATGGCATGTAGGCAGCCTAGAGACAAGACTTACAAAGACAGGAAATAAAAATGAAATGTACAACTGATTACCAGATTAATAGGTGCTCACAATACATGCAGGCACTCAAAAAAAAAAAAAAAAAAAAAAAGGCAAAAAATGTTAGAAGACCTCACAGAGGACTTTGGTAGTCATGGAGGCTACAAGATGGAAGTCATCATGAGTTGTTTTATATTAGTCCAATATTTCAATCTTTGCTCTTTATGATTAAATATTTTACTTACATTTATCTTACACTTTTCAAAGTTGTTTCAAGACTTCACTTAAGGAGACTAACAAAACTGATCTTTTTTATTGGGACGTAAATACACTTGATAACAAATTTCAAATGTTACATTCATTATTACATGCTGGAAAACACTACAGAGTTGGTTATAAAATCATATGTAAATTACCAAACATCAGTTTAGTTTTAATTCTTTCACACATAAATAAAGCATAACATAATCTATTCTAGACAAACAAGTGAGTATTGAGAGCCTAGAAAGTTTACTAAGAAAACATCATACAGGGGTGCCTGGGTGCCTTAGTCGGTTAAGCGTCCGACTTTCGCTTAGGTCATGATCTCGCGGTTCGTGGGTTCGAGCCCCGCATCAGGCTCTGTGCTGACTGCCAGCTCAGAGCCTGGAGTCTGTTTCAGTCTTTGACTCCCTCTCTCTCTGACCCTTCCCTGCTCACGCTGTCTGTCTCTCTCTATCTCTCCTAGAAATAAGTAAAACATTAAAAAAAAAAAAGAAAACATCATACAAATTCATGGAATTATAACTATTATTTCTTTTTCACTAAAATGCAAGTAATAGAAAGACTGAATGTTTTTATGATGGTGACTTTTTACTAATGTCTTATCTGCTTAAATATTAAGAGTCTTAACTGAACAACAAATGAACTAAACAAAGAGACCTATATTTCTAATTTATAGTAAAGCATATGACAAAGCAATTTACATAGAAAAACAATGATAAATGACATAACAAGCTCAGTTACAAGCTGAAGTATCACTGTGGATGGACACCTATTTACACTCTATATTAGCATTTCTGCATATCTTATAAATCAATTTTCATTAATTTTGCATTTTGTTGATTTGGCCTTTGCAATATATTACAAAATTAAAATGAGACAGATAATTTAAGAAAACACAATCTAAGTACCTATGTTATGGTGCATCTATAAATATCATTAAAGTATCAGAACTTGACCTAAACCATGCCGTTTTTCATCTTTTACTTTCTTCCCCGTTCACTCATTTCCTGTCTCCCTTCTTCCATTTACACACACACACACACACACACACACACACACACACACACACACACTGAGGACATGGAACAAAATTCCAATTACTAAGAAAAGCAAACTTATAATCTATCCTGAAAGGCAGCCTAGATAAGAAGGATTTTTTTGGTTTTAACTTTTGTTCCTTTTTTTTTTTAATTTCAAACTTGCATAACCTTGATTTTTTTTTTAACTTCAAGCTGGTCAGGAATGTCTTCCTGGGTAGCATATTACAAATGATAATAATCACTCCTTTTAAACTCTTCTAACAATTTTATAAGGCAACTGTTGATACAAACTCCTACTCACCTTGAAAGTAATTATAGAAGAAAATAAATACCTCTTTTATAAGAGTTTGGCATTTCTTACTGAGAAGACAGTTCCAAAGTTGTTTTTTTTAAGTCTATTTATTTATTTTGAGAGAGAGAGAAAGAGTGCACACAGGTGGGGGAGGGGCAGAGAGGAAGGGAGGGAGAGGATCCCAAGGAGGCTATACACTGTCAGAGCAGAACCTGATGCAGGAATTGATCTCACAAACTGAGATCATGACCTGAGCTGAAATCAAGAGTCGGATGCTCATCCAAATGAGCCACCCAGGCACCCCAAGTTCCAAAGTTTTTCTGAAAAAAATTTTTCACCCTTCCTTCCTCAGTTTCCTATACAGACATAACTGTTAGATTTGTTCTCAAATATTTATTGAGCATCTGCTATATGCCAAGCACGGTTTCAATCACTATAAAAATTCATCTTGAAAACAGCCACAAAAATTAATTACAGTGAAAAAGAACATCCCTCTTTCCTTACTTTATGAATTTAATTCCTGGTCTCCCTATTGGTAAAAGAACAATGAAGCCATTACTCCTTTTCCTTCAGGGTATGATGTTGGCTTAAAAATTTAAAAATGCCTGAAACTTAACAAATTGCTTTAAATATCCTTTTCTATAATATAGCTATTATTTATCTTGCTTCTACCATCTTATAGCCCACACTTAACTGATAAAATAAAGAAAATCTTTTTTTCTGCTGCTACTTCTTAAGACAAAATTCTCTGTCTTTATATTACTTGAGAGGTTTCATGGATTTAACAACTTCAGGTTACATAAATGTGACATCATCTAAGCATTCATTAAATTTTTATTAGATATAGCAGTAACCTTCTTACATGTGATATAATAAAGGGTTCCTTGAGTCAAGTTGGATTTTTGCAGAACTATGATCATCTTACCAGAGACAATTCTAACATTATATCATACTTAAAGCATACTTATATTCTCAGTTAGCCTGTGTATCTCCTGGCTGCTTCCCTCATACCTATGCGCAGGCGCAAATCTCCAACTCTAGCAAAACTCTCCCTTGTCGCCATATGCCCCTCTGGCTACTTCCTCCCCATCACTTCTTTCCCAGCCATGTTTATTTGTTTGTTTTTAAGACTTTAGTTTTGTCTGTATCTCTACTTCTCCCACTCACCTTTACCACTTATCCCACTGCAATCTGGCACCAGATGACCCCCATTCATCCACCCAAACCAGTCTAAATTCCCAGATGACCCCTTCCTGCCTATTCCAGTGATTTGGTTTCTCCTCCCTCTCCATGTTGCCCCTTCCCATTCTCCCCACTGGACTCCTTCATCCACTTATTATTCCCAGACACTCTTTAGGACTGTGATCTTGACCTTCTACTCCTATCTCTCCACGCTTCTTGTCTGGTTTCCACCACCACCATCCTGATGATTCAACATCTCAGTTTCATCTAAGACCTTCAACTGTAGAGAGCTGATCTCTCTACTGTGATGCCCCACAGACATTTTAATGCTCAACACATTTAAAGCTGAACCCCTTTTTCTATACCCTAAAGCACCTGAAAACTTCTCCCCTCATTGGAAGCCTCCTTCATTTTCCGTTTTTATTAATCCAGCAATTCCTAAATCCAGCAGTCTCCAGGTCTGCCCTTTCCTAAGTCCTCTCCATACCAATAATAAAGACCTTTTACAAAGACCTGAGTCTGTTATTCAGTTGACAAAAATCTGTCATTGGCCAGCTGTCACTTTCAGGAGTGAGTCCAATATCTATTTATGATAGATGAGCCCTTTCTTAGCCTTGCAATTATCCTTTCCCCACAGGCAACTGCATTGACCCAAAGAGTGCATGGTTTTCTGCCTCTACATTGTTCTCTGTTTGGAATGGATCCTCACCTTCCACCCTCCTAGTGCTCACATATACTTCAAAGCAAGACTGAAACAAACTCCTCCAGGAAATCCTTCCGTACCCTCTAGTCTAAGTTCTATGTCCCTACAACTTTTTTTGTTACACACACACACACACACACACACACACACACACACACTCCCTTAGCATTATCTGGTTAATTTCCTATTTTCAATACTGCACTGTAACTGCTACCTGGCAAGGTCTTTATTATTTATCTTTCTAGCACAATGTTTGGCACATAGAATATATATAGTAAATGTTTGTCAAATGAATAAATAATTCTTCTTAGAATTAAACTTCACCATCAATTCCAACATATGGCATATTAATCTCAATTTAATTCAGTCCTGTCACTTTGAAACAATGATAGAGTAAGTCAGTTTCTTCTAGTTTATGAATTAATCCAATTGGATAATATGGGTATCTTAAAAAATTATATTCACTTCTGGTAACATTAGCAAAAAAACGTATGGGCAAAGTGTTTTAAAGTGGTACCCTAGGCACTGTACACTAAACAAATATGGAGACAAAATGAATGTTTGTTTACCTCTCTCTTTATTCTCTCCCGGCCCCTTTTTGGTATTCCTGTTGATCTGCCTCTATAAACCCTACACCTTCACACACGTATACACACCTACACACACACACACACACACACACACACACAGACACACACACACTCACTCACTCTCTCTTAGTGTTCTTGGTCTAACCAGGGACTGTACCTGCCCTAGTCTGAACCTAAACACTGTAACTATCTATTTACCACACCCGTTCTAAGTAAGTTTCAAGTAGAAAGGATGTGGGTGGCCATGGTCTTTCCTTTGGATACCAACATTTCCCAAGATACACTATTTAAACACAAGACATAACTCTAAGCTAACAACTACTAACACGTCAGTGCAGGAGGCTAGTGCATGAACAAAGAGTTGTTCCATTGCTTTCCAGTTACACCAGCCTGTATACACAGGACTGGCCTCCACTAAACCATCAATGGCCTCTGTATAGCTGTGGGGAAAAATACTAAGTATGAAATACTCAGAGGACTCTAGACTTTTAAAGACCTCCATTCATTTCTTTTGACATTTACCTTCCATTCACCGATGAAATCTTAGAATAGCTGTCTTGCTCTTATACATATATTGTTTACTTTTTCAGAGAAATTCACTAAGATACAGGTAGCATTTTAGACCTTTTAATAAATAGAGCATCATCATGCAACAAAGTTAACTTGTCGTCCAAGAGAGTTGTGTAATCTCATATAGTAGTTTATTTATCCCTAGAAGCAAGTATATTAATAAGGTCAAAGTACTGTTTTCTTGTGTCAGTGTAGATGACACAGCAGAATTTTGTTTCATGTCCTCAGCCTAGGCCCAGAAAAGGAAACTGTTTTGGGAAGCTTCATCTCATTTTACACACCATGAATTGGTTAAAAATAAATTGAGTGTTCTTTTAATGCATGCTTTATTGGAATAATGTTCTTCAAATCCAAATCGCGCCCTAGGCTATCACCAAGTGAGGGGGAGGCTTCTGAAAAATAGCCATGCTTTGCATTCCAAAACCTAGTCATGCAAGCCGAAGCCTGTTGGAGGTGCAGCCTGCGTGCCATTTAATGTTCACATGGCTGTCAAAAGTGCTAACTGGCCATATTTTTTCATAAATCTGCATCAGTAGTACTGCCCATGAGGGTCACTAAACCAAAGATGATATGATATTACCTCTGGCAGTTTGCAACATGGATACCCAATAATATTTTAAAATTATTAATGAAAGCCTCCTCAGACTGCTTACCATTCTGCAGAGAATTCTTGCCTTGCTCTGTCTTCCTTTTTTGCCCTTGTTTACATTCCTCTCTCAATTTACTGCTGCCATACATCTTTATATTTCTATGGTAACCTTACCAAACCATTAGAGAACAGAAATTCTTCACCAGTCATTATGATGGGGTAGACAGCTAATTTTATTCCCCAAATGAAGAAATGAGGTTTCAAGGGTTAATATTCTTGCATAGCATCACCCAACTGGTAAATGGCAAGGCCATGGTTTGGACCCAAGCCTGCATAGAATCCGAAGCATCCTCTAACAACCAAAAGGCAATGGGGTGGTGTCTCCCCCAGAGCCTGTCCCCCACCTCCACCCTCCTCTGGCTTTGCTGCTCCTCCAGGCACTGGTTTGTCCCCACGTTATGTTCATGCCTGTCACAGTTGTCCCACCAGATTCATGCTATGTGTGTGCTCGTTTCCCCCTGCAGATCACCTTCCTTAAGTATAGAAACCATTTTTTATTTTTACCTAAAACAGTGAACTATGAAATTAAGTTGATTGAATGAAAAACATCTTCAAACTGAAATTTTCCCTTGGAGGAACAGCTGAACTAATATGAAAATTAGGTGATATGAACTTTATGAAGAGATTTCAAATTGTACTATGAAAATGTCGTATATTTTAAGCACACATCACACTAAGTGTATGACATATGGCAGTCTCCAACTTATGTATAAAGAATATGATTTAGAATGGCTAGGTTTCCAATTAAGCTCTAAGAGCCAATTCTCTATTTCTTTCTTTCTTTCTTTCTTTTATTTATTTCTAGGAGAGAGAGAGAGACAGCATGAGCAGGGGAGGGTCAGAGAGAGAGGGAGACACAGACTCTGAAATAGGCTCCAGGCTTTGAGCTGGCAGTCAGCACAGAGCCTGATGCGGGCTCGAACCCACGAACCACGAGATCATGACCTAAGCGAAAGTCGGACGCTTAACCGACTAAGCCACCCAGGCGCCCCGCCAATTCTCTATTTCTACTAAAGGCATCAATATATTCCTCCACCTATTTTTAAAAAATTACTGATTACTTATTGGATAAATGAAAGGATGAATGAGTCAATGCCTTCATTAGATGTAAAACAGACATTAGTGAGTCTCTACTCAATAAGTTAGTCAAAAAAATTTAAATTGAAAACCTACCATGTGCTGAGTGCTATGTCTAAAATGTAGTTTTACTACTTTTGTTTTATTTCAAAATTCTTAATGGTCTGGAAAATTCCAATAAAAAAGCATTAAGTAAAAATAGGTAAGTATTGGCTGTAGATCAGCTATTGTCTGATTGTTTTTTTTTCTTTTGTCTTTTTTTTTTTCATGTTAATTCTGGTACAGATTAATGGACTAACAAAAGCTATGATGTGTCACCCATTAAAGAGTTAAGGCTCCTCTTTTTTTTTTTTTTTTTTTTTTTAATTTATTTTTGAGAGAGAAAGAGCATGAGCAGGGAGGGTCAGAGAGAGAGGGAGACAGAGAATCTGAAGCAGGCTCCAGCCTCTGAGCTGTCAGCACAGAGCCCGATGTGGGGCTGGAACCCACGACCCGTGAGATCATGACCTGAGCTGAAGTCGGACGCTTAACCGACTGAGCCACCCAGGCACCCCAAGGCTTCCTCTTTTCTATTTCCTATAAAGTTTACTTACATCCATAACAAAAATACAATAATAAGAACTGCAGGGCAAGGGGCACCTGGGTGGCTCAGTCGGTTGAGCACAGACTTCAGCTCAGGTCAAGATCTCGCAGTTCATGGATTTGAGTCCCACATCGAACTCTGTGCTGACAGCTCAGTGCCTGGAGCCTGCTTTGGATTCTTTGTCTCCCTCTCTCTCTGCCCCTCTGCTGCTTACACTTTGCCTCTGTCTCTCCAAAATAAATAAGCATTAAAATTTTTTTTAAAAAATTAAAAAACAAACTGCGGAGCAAATAAAAGACACAAAATAAAACACACAAATATTACAAAAATAAGACCCAGGTAAGGGAATTTAATGTGCAAAATGAGAAAGGCACAAAACATTAATTGAGAAAACCAAGAGAGAAGAAACTATTATAGTCACAACCTCCCACCTGATGTCTGAGATTTGAATTATTTTAATAGTTACAAAATGGCACGCTACCAAATGAGTTTATCTCGAAAATTTATTTCACAAATATGTCTTGAGTGGCTTCTATGATACACCAAGCATATGAGATTACCAAGAAAAAAAAGGAAGGTAAAACATAGTTCCTACCCTCAGTTTAGTGGGGAAAATAGTCATCAGTCAACTAACTATTCAAATAGCAATATAATTTTTAAAAATACATATTTACCAAGGTTTTTCAGTTGCAAGTAAACAATTTCAACTCAAAAACTAGAACTTTTTGGTTTATGCTATTGGAAAACCTAAGACTGACTACACATGGCTTTAGACTTTTATCTTACCAATGCAGCAACCCCCCCCCTCCCCTGAGAAGTATTTAAAAACAAAACAAAAAATGGGGTGCCTGGGTGGCTCACTGAGTGAAGTGTCCAACTTCGGCTCAGGTTGTGATCTCACAGTTTGTGAGTTTGAGCCCCACATTGGGCTCTGTGCTGACAGCTCGGAGCCTGGAGCCTGCTTCGGATTCTGTGTCTCCCCCTCTCTATCTGCCTCCACCCTGCTCATGCTCTGTCTCTCTCTGTCTCTCAATAATAAATAAATGTTAAAAAAATTAAAACAAAAACAAAAAAACAGGAAGCGATGAATGTGAACCTGGAGATGGAGGCCAGGACCAGATTACTTAAGGCCCTGACTTTTTCCCTTGACTAAAAGGGAAGGTTGACTGACTTGATGTCCATGACACATGGGTACCATGAGTACTCACCTGAACAGGTGCTGAACTGTCTTGGGGGAGCATGACACCTATGTCAGAAGCTCCAAAGAAAACCCCAGAAGAGTCAGAGAGGACATTTCTAAATGATGGTAAGGTGCTTTCCATTAGAAAGGAGTAATAGATATTAAGCAGATAATATCAGTTGTTCACACCATAAAACTAGGATGTAACACAGAAAGCACTTTGGCATGTTTCTAGAAAAAACAAAACAATAGACAAAGGTAATAAAAATGTGCCTGGAGAAGAGCAAATATAAGTTGTAGAGCACACCAAGGATGCTGACCAAAACTGCCGTAAACTTCACCAAGTGGATCCCATTTGGAACCCTGAAAGGAGTTAACTCACATCACTGAGGGCCGCATTGAGAGATATCTTAGACCCTTTTGTTAAAAAACATATTTAAAAGGCAGCCCTGTGATATGTATCTGGAAATCTTTTAAATATCTAATCTTAGAGAGTATTACCTACTTTGCATCTTTAGCTTTGAGATAGCTGGAAAGCTATTTATGCAAATTTCATGGTTCAATCTCAAATTTCTACTTCATTCATTGTTTATCCATATGTTCTTTTAAACTATGGAATTCCCTCCAGAGAGGCAAATGAACCAATTTTAATATTTTTTCAGACAATTCAAGTTGCTGGTTTATAAACAAAGCATTAATTAATAAGTACAACTAAAGTATCATCATTAACGTATCTGTACTCTCTAGCTTAATAAAAGACTTGATCATTCCTACACTGTCATTTGTAAACAAACTCTCAATTCTTCATAAATGCATGAAAATTCTGTTATTCTGAAGTCACTCAATCTCTGGTTTGCATATATTTCACTCATTGATATTTAAATCTGAGGCATGTTAAATCACGATTTAGAAATTCTGACCAAGAAATATGGAGAAACAAGGTAGAACCAAAATTCTTTGCCTGAGTAATAAATCTGAACAAATGCAGTATATCCTACAAGATTCTTTTGTTGAAGAAATTTTCAAGGAGGACTTCCTATTCTTGAAGCTAGCAATTCAGTGATGATCAGTACATATGTTTTTTTTTTTTTTGCCTCGGGTAGCTTATAGTCAAATGAAGACATGACCACACTATTGATAAAAAGTGATATCATGAGGACCTGTAAAGTGCACTTTGGTGAGGCCTTTGTCTCAAACTGGGAGCCAGCAAATAAATACTAAATATATATATATTCAATGTATATAAAAACTTATATATATAAAAATATAAAAATATATATATATATATTCAATGTGCTAAAAATCAAATCAAATATGAGACCTGAAGGGCAAAGAGCCAAAGAGAAGACAAAAACATGCTCCAAGAAGGAAAGGTATGCACAATTTTCAGAGGGGAGAGAGCGCTGGGAAATTGGTGAGCAGGAGGGAGAGAGTGATAAATTTGAACCCAGGGAGGGAAAACAGGACAAAATTATTGAAGGCCTTGACTCTAGCGTGAGAGCAATAGGAAGGCAGGAAAGCCTTTTCAACAGAAGAGTGACACAGCCAGATTTGCATTTTAGAAAGAGCTTTCAGGCTGTGGAATGAAGAATGGAGTCCAGCAGGACAGTTTTGGAGGCAAGGAGAGAGTGAAGCTGTTGAAGTAAAGTAGGCTAGGAAAAATGGTGGCCTGCTGGAGCCAGCATAATGGACCTAGGGAATGGAGAAAAGCAGTCTGGAGTCAAACATCAGTTTTTAGTTTTAGAAAAATTAGCTTCTTATTGGCTGTGCCTATTTTACAAACCACTCTCCTAAAAACAGCTTGAGAAAACTGACATTGCACAAGTCTGGCTTCCTGCATAAAGCTGTTTTGCAATGTCCAGACAATGAGACTATAATCTGCAGAATGACTTTAAATCATCGCTTGTTTTTAAAAATATCTAAAATGAACAACAGATGTTAAAAAGATAATGAAGGCTAAATAACAAAGAAATAAAACAGACTGCCTGCCTTGTCAGTTGACTCCTGATTAACAAATATCCAGACCAGTATCCATCAGTACGGGGCAACAGCCAGTTTTAAACCATGTTGAGGTGGGGATGCGGTTAGGATTTTCAACTCCATCAAATTGTAACCACTTAATTTATAAATGCCTGTAGTCTAAATAAAATCATAAATCTATTATCTTTAAATGGTAGTAATTTGTAAAGTGCACTTTCTTTCGATGTAAATCTCCCATGAAATTGATATTAATTAGCTAAAGAGCCAACCTTAAGGAGAATCCTAAATCCAGGGCCTTTTACAGTTCTCACCAGAGCTGTTTCTGATGAAGGAGAAAACCTACAGTTTTCCCAATAACTGCTCTGCTGGTCTAGAGATGGGTTACTGAAAGGGACACTGAAAATGTCACAATTTTCACCTCTATTTGCCTAGTGCTCACCCCTCATTTGTAGTAGTTTCCAAGAAGTTAGGAATTAACATTCTTTCCCTCAGTTGAGCTGTTCACTTTAATTAACCTATGGTTTCTACTGGTATTTCCTAAGAAACAATTAGAATGTACCATTAGCTTCATGATGTGATCGGGAAAACAGCACTAGCTCTCCATCTAAGGACATTATTTCAACTAAAAAAGATACTGCCAAATAGTAGCTATTAACAATGCGTTACAAAGTGCCAGGGTGCTTGTTCTGGCTTTTAGATGTTGTAGTAAAGAAATTATATCGTCTCCAAGTTGTTTAGAAATCAAAATCTTTACTAAATGACCCCGAAATTTGATGTGATTTCAAACATAGTCCAACAGAGGATTTAGTGAAAACTGAAAAGTTTACTGCATATAGATAGTGGAAACGCCAAGAGTCTTCTAGAATACCCATGACACTGCTGAAGATCAAACACAAGAAGGACAGGTTTGCCCTGCCAGATATACTTATTACAAAGCTAAGGTAATTAAGATAGTGTGATATCCACACAGAGATAATTATCAGGGGTTACCCCTTCCTGGCCTTTATCTTTGAAGTACTTAATCTTGGAAGATCTAGCAGGACTTGTCCCAGGCACTAACTTTCATAGGAGAACATTCATAAGCCAAATAACCCATGAATTCTGTCTTTAAGTATAAGCTAAGTAACTCCTGCATATGAACATGAGGACAGACATACGCAAGGATAGGGGTAGCAGGTGTGTTTAAAACTTCTCTGACTGATTACCTGCACTGATTAATGGAAGATGGACAAATAAATGGTGGGGAAAATAACTAGAAGCCTGGATAAATTAATTACGGGAAAATTAGGACCAACACAAATACATGTGTACATAACATGAAGTGATGTTATTAGTATGATCAGAGTGAGGAATTATTACAATTCAGCCTCCACCAAAACTGTTTTACAACACATTCATCAGTATTTTGCAAGTCTTGCTGTATTAACAAATGTTACCACAGTATTCTGATATAGGAAATATTTTAACACATCCTTCATGTCAAATTAAATGCTTTCATAAAATTCATTTAATTTGAATTAAAGACATTTAATCTTAATAAGAGACATTTTTAAAACTATGTAAAAGTTTAAAATGCAAGTTATAAATCAAGACAGATACAAATAGACATCACCCAAGACATATGATAACCTATGATGTTAAATAAGCTATGAAAATAAAACATCAAGCAATATCTTTGTAAATACAGTAAGAATGCTTTCAAACTAATGTGAAATGACATTTTTTAAACTAAAAGTCAACTTTATTTTTATTAAAATTTTTTTTCACATTTATTTATTTTTGAGACAGTGTGAATGAGGGAGGGGCAGAGAGACAGGGAGACACAGAATCTGAAGCAGGCTCCAGGCTCTGAGCTGTCAGCACAGAGCCCGAGGTGGGGCTCAAATTCATGGCAGCCAAGATCATGACCTGAGCTGAAGTCAGATGCTTAACTGACTGAGCCACCCAGGAGACCCAGAAAAGTCAACTTTATTTTTATAGGGCATCTAGAGTTTTCAAATAGACATTAAAATACTCTTTAAATTTTTGTTGTGTGAACAAACAACTTCAAAAGACTCTCTCTAGTCCTACTCCAAACAAGAACCAAAGAAGAAAAATGCAAATACATAGTATTATGTTTTATCATTCAGTTTTTGTTTCTTAGTTTTTTATAGTTCAAGTACATATATACAGTATACTTTAATTTAAACATAAAACTATGGACCAGCAAAATAATTAAGAAGTTGATTTTCTTTTTAATCAAAGTTCAGGACAGGAATCCTTTATTTTTTTTCAATAATTTTTATTTTTTTTTAAATGTTTTATTTATTTCTAGGAGAGAGAGAGAGAGAGAGAGACAGCATGAGCAGGGGAGGGTCAGAGAGAGAGAGAGGGAGATACAGACTCTCAAATAGGCTCCAGGCTCTGAGCCGGCAGTCAGCANAAAAGTATAATCTGCCTCATTCAATGGAGCTTTGAGCAGTGCCTTTCTAATGTGAGGTTACTTTTTTTTTTCATGGATTAACAAAGTTGGTAATTATTTCCTTTTTAAATATATGTGCTTTTTAAAAATGTTTTTATTTATTTCTAGGAGAGAGAGAGAGAAAGAGAGAGAGAGACAGTGTGAGCAGGAGAGGGTCAGAGAGAGAGGGAGTCACAGACTGAAACAGGCTCCAGGCTCTGAGTTGGCAGTCAGCACAGAGCCCGACGCGGGGCTCGAACCCACGAACCGCGAGATCATGACCTAAGCGAAAGTCGGACGCTTACCTGACTAAGCCACCCAGGCGCCCCTTTTCTTCAATAATTTTTAAATGTTTATTTCATTTTTGAGTGATAGAGCATAAACTGGGGAGAGGTAGAGAGAGGGGGAGACACAGGATCTGAAGCAGGCTCCAAGATCTGAGCTTGTCAGCACAGAGCCCAATGCAGAACTCAAACTCATGGACTACAAGATTATGACCTGAGCCAAACTCAGTGCTCAACTAACTGAGCCACCCAGGACACCCAGGACAGGATTCCTCTTAATAGTAAGAATCCACATGCATTGAGAATATGATTCAATATACCCAAAATCATTTCACACACATTTTTCCATGACTATCTCATTGTAGCTTACAGTGATGTAGTGAAGGAAATCATAGCAGAAAAAGGAGGGGACAGTGCAGCCAAAAGAAGTCAAGTACAACACTGGATTTGCTCCCCACTGTGCCTGCAGTAAGGCTAGTAGGCTCTTTTGAACAAACAAATGAACACCTTACCAGTTAAATAATCAGATTTGTTGTGTCAGTGACAGCTATAGTCTGTTTCTAGAGAAAATTAAGCAAATATGCATAATAGAAATACACCATAGAAGACCATGTCACATCTTGAAAATCTTGATTATTTGTGAATTTCATATTCTAAATTGATAAATTCTGCCTATCTTGCTTCTCTTCTAGGGTTTAGGAAAATCAGTATTTTATTGAATGCTTGGATTATGGTTACAGAGAGAAAAAGCTGGGAGCTACTGCTACCAACAGATCCATATATGTAATTAACAACTGTGTTAACTCAAAAACCACTACCTTAAAAAAATCAGCACGTGCTTAGTATTCCAGATTCCAAATGGACCAAAGAAAACATCATCCTGATGGAAATAAACAAGGGTGTACTTACCAGGCTCATGCTTAAAGAAACTATGCCAGCTTTATTTACACTTCTCCGATCACTGAACAGTACAAGGGGCATGGAGAAAATTGACTTTTAAATATTCTGATTTTTATGCAGTTTATCCATGGGGCAAATTCTTTACATTCTCTCTGTATTCTCAAAGCCTCAATGAGCTAAGTACCTTGCCTACAGGATGAGATCTTGAGCAATATGAATTCCAGGAAAATTTTCCAATTAATTAGTGAAAAATAATAGATGAGGAGAGAGAGGAACTCAGCAAAAAGACTCCAGAAGAGTAAAAGGAAAGTCATTCTGCAATCCTTGCCTTTACGACCCTCTCAACAAAACCACAGTCTGCTCTCTACTCTAACATGTGAAGCAGAAATAGTGACTATCACCCTATTTTAATTGGAAAGAGGAGAGCTACTCATGTTCACATCTGTTTGGATGATCTTGAGGGGAAGGGATTACAAATCTAGATTTCAAGCAAGGCCACACAGTTTCGGACTGCATATTCAGATCTGCAATCTTTAACGGGTCTGTTAAACTAATACCAAACAGGTCCCTGATGTGGTCTCAGATTCCATTTAAATACCCAAATCTGTATTATCATGCCATATGTCACCACTTTTTTAATTAAAGAGGATAAAATAAGAATGTGCCAAAGAACAAATACTTTGAAAAATGAGTTCAAGTTCTGGTTACCACATAACGTAGAATATTTTATATTCTCTTCTTTCCTCAGATAACACTATTGTGCTAATCTGACCAGGCTATATGTGACATAAGAAAGAGTGGGAGAAACTGTCTTAATAAAAGCATCACTACTTAGTCTGTCATTCTGCAGGAACTTCCTCAGTTGAACAGAATCACTGTCTGGGGTAGAGTGAGGGAAGACATCCTGTGTGAACCTTAGTGAAGAAGAAAGACTTCTCAGAGTACGGTACTGTAAAGAGATAATTAAAGCTTTGAGAAAATGTGCTCAGAATAAAGGCAGAAGACTGGAATTAGTCAGATTAAAAGAAAGCTGGAAAGCAATTTAGTAATATATATCTTTACAGATTGTAGTGATTGCTTTTTATTTACTTATTTCCTATCTCTGAAAGAAATACAAGATTTTAAGTAAGTAAAGTTGGACAAAAATAAAGAGTAAGAAAAAGACTGAGGCTGGGTGGCTCAGTCAGTTAAGCATCTGACTCTTGATTTCTGCTCAGGTCATGATCTCACGGTTTGTGAGTTTGAGCCCTGTGTCTGGGCTCTGTGCTGACAGGGCTGAGCCTCTCTCTCTCCCTCTCTCTCCCGCATTGCGCACACGCTTGCTCTCGTTCTTTCCCTCTCTCAAAATAAATAAATATTATTTTTAAAAAAGGGGTAGGAAAGAAGATGGTAAGCTAGTCCACAAAAAAATGAAGTCCAGAAAGCGTAAATGCTTGTTGGAACTAGGCTACAAATTGTGGTCTGAGCTTTCAGGAAACCAAATTTTAAAAGGTAATGTATCTGGTCACTATGAGCCACATCCAGAAGACAGAAACAAATTCAGAAGAACAACTTTATCTGTTATTAAGATACAAGATTTCTCTCCTTTTTTCTCTTTCCCGCTGCCCTCACCTACTCAGGGAGCTAACACTGTGCAAAATGCACTGCATGTTACCACCAATACCCTCCACCCAAAAACAGCCACCACAACAAGTTTTAGGAAATTGCTTTATTTACCGGTTTTATTTTTAAAATTTATTTTTATTTTGCTTTTTTTTAAAGGCCTCCTTCAGTGCAGGTTAATGGCATGAGGCCTGAGCACAATTCAAGAGTAATTTCACAAAGAACTAAAACTGTTAAACTATTTAATAGTGTTAATCTCAGCTGAAAATACATTACCACTATATGTTTATATATACATATATGCATATACATTTTCACGTATATATGCACACATATAAGCACACATATACACATACACACGTACTGTATTTAAAGGTGTTAGATTAAGAACATCAGTAAAAACTCATTCAGAAGCCAGAAATATGATTGAATGACAGAATGGACTTTTTAAAAGTTCTATCTATGAATAGAAGATTTAAGGTAAATAGTATCCACCACAAGCATTATTAACAGTTTGCCAGACCCATGGATCCTACTCTCATTTTAAATGATCAATTCTGTAAAAACTGTCTATATGTTCATTTCCAACTTATTGGAGAAAAAAGTCATCAACAGGGTAAAATGTACTTTTCAGAAGTCTCCCAAGGTGACATTCAAAGCAACAGTCCAGCTTCAACTACAATTCCATTCAGTCCAGTCAGTTCAGCAGCTATTTATTGCATGCCTGTGTGGGCGATGCCTTGGGGGATTCAGAAGTGAATGGACCATGACCTTCAGAACATGATCTATGTTTCCATGGTCTAAGAAAGTATATGAGAGAGATGTGGAAATGGGACGGAGGAAAACAATCTGCTTCCACTATCAAGCAGATTCAAACAAACAAGTGCCTTTAAAAAGGCATAGAACTTCCTGGAGGGTTCTGAGATATCGCATCCTTTTGTGAACTGTGTTACTTGAGATAAGCCTGTAAGAAAAAGCAGAAGATGGACAAATGGAGACACATGAGGGAAGAAGGTGACGGAGGAATGGAAAAGAGGTAGTAACACATGGCACCTACTCAGGGAAGATCAAGGAGCCTCAACTGAAGAGAGTGTTCACAAACAGGGAGAGGAGAGAGAGCTGAAACTGTGTTCCGGGCCACATGATAATGATCTTGGAGGCCACGGTGAAGATATAGTAGGAAACCGCTCAAGACTTCAGACCCCAGGATCACAGCTGTTGATCAATTCATTAATCTTCATAAAGAGTCTGCTTCTACAATAGGAAATATCTTTTAGGAAGCAAAAAAAAAAAAAAAAAAGAAAAGAAAAGAAAAGAGAGAGAGGGACAAAACTAATTGAAAACAATCCATGTTGTCTACTTCTCTGTAGGCAGAGAAGAAATCTATTTAGAGAAAATTAGTATCTTCTGTCACTAAGTTTTACTCAAGTACATTCTACTTGATAAAACTTAACAAATGCATAAACTGTTCTACTTACAATAATTTCAAATCTCTGTGCAGATATCCATGAACTAAAAATCTTATCCAGCCTTAGGCTTCAACTTATATCTCTTCTCTAAAAGAAAAAGACTCTCATGTTTTGTTTTTAAAAAAAATTTTATGTAATCATGAGTCACTGATTTATTAAAAATCAACCTGGAGCTCTTGAGTGGCTCAGTTGGTTAAGTGTCAACTCTTGATTTTGGCTCAGGTCATGATCTCACAGTTTGTGAGCTTGAGCTCTGCCTTAATAGCAAGGAGTCTGCTTGGGGTTCTTTCTCTCCTGTTCCCTCTACCACCTCCCTCGAAAAGAAAAGAAGAGAAGAGAAAAGAAAAGGAGAAGAGAAAAGAAAAATAAAATAAAAATCAACCTACCATTTGTTCATTAATCTGACCCACATGTACTTTATAAAGAATATTCACTTGATTAACCTGTTATAATTTTCTCCTCTAGTATATATGCAAACAAAAAATGTATACTAATCTCAGTATGTCTCAACAGAGATACTCTCACAATAAACTCCACAAGTTAGTAATACTTCATACTAAGTCTTTTATTCCAATGAAAGCAGAAAATAAAACTATCCCACTAGAGAAACAACTAAAACAAATGTAAAGGATCTGCTAAAAATAAACTATTTTCCTCTAGTACAGAGCAATATTAGAAAGTTTAAGTAGTGAAAATTCCCTGGAGTCCTAAACTATTTTTGCTCTCTATATAGTGGTACTGAACTTCCTTGTTTCATTAAGTCACATTTAAGAGTAATAACCAGGTCAAAACAACTATATAGTTTTAGGCCTTTTTTCCCCATTTAAATTTTAGAATTCCTCAAGACATTCACACATCTTTATCCTCTGACACAGTTACTAAACTGTTTTTCAAATTAATTTGGGATATAGGAACGAATGTATAACAGTACAAAGAAGATTTCAGGTTTCTAGAATTTAAAATTATTCTGTTTGTTTTTCTCTAAATATTGGTGTTGATAAAAACAATTTAGTATGGCATATACTTTTCACGTATGTGTAGATTACACTCATTACTAAAGATAAATTCATTATGTAATGAAGTTTTCATCATAAGAGACATTTGAAAGCTATGTTGTTGAGAATTCCACAATAAATTGTTAAAAACCTCCAAAGAAGATATTTTAATTTTTCTACTATACAAACACACCACAAGAATGTATTCAAAGTATAGATCTTTATGGGATGCCTGTGTGGCTCAGTTGGTTGTATATGACTTCAGCTCAGGTCAGGATCTGACACTTCATGGGTTTGAGTCCCTCATCAGGCTCTGTGCTGAGAGTTCAGAGCCTGGAGCTTGATTCAGATTCTGTGTCTCCCTCCCTCTATACCCCTCCCCCACTCACTGTCTGTCTGTCTCTGTCTCTCAAAAGTAAATAAATAATAAAAAAAAATTAAGTGTAGATCTTTACATGTAGGAGGTACTATATAAATGTTGAATGAAAAGTTAATTTCAATGAACATAGGAAATAAACACTCAGTATTATAAATCACCACTCATTTATATGTGGTAAGCTGAAATACCAAAAAAGTACTGCGCATAGTAAAAACAAAGTATTGAAGATCATTAATCTGAGAGATTTGGGAAAGAATGGGAATAGGAGAAATTGACAGTTCCTCTGCCCTCTGGTGGCAACAAAATCAACTGCAGCATTTTCTAAAGTAATACATAACTAAACGTCCCTGTTATGAAATCAGATTTTTTTCTCCTGTGCCAAAATGTCTGTGATAAAAATCCTGATTGCTACATGGCAAATTTCAAGACTGTTGGGCTCTTTAAATTTTTTCCCATAGTAAAATTTTAGCCATTTACAAAGGAAATTATTTTTCTTCTATTTCATTGCTATATTGTATTTACAGCCATGAAAATATAACCTTTTAACTTCAAGATTATGTCTTGAAGTTATATGTAGACTGGTATCCAGTAAAGAAGCTACTCCAGTTTGCAATATATCTCCAAAACACTTATCTCCAAGAAATTTAAAGCTATTCATTTTTCACTCAATTCTATAAAAATATGGGTTTCTAGATTTTCCATCACAGATCCTAGTTGATAATTAGTTTATAATACCTGTACATTTATGGTGAGCAATTTCGGTATTTTATAATCCCCACAGCTTTTAATTATCTGGCCAATCTTAGAGTGAATGTTCACTTCATCCTCAACTTGGGAATTTAGAATAGGAAAATGCGTACATATTCTTTTCTCAGTAACATATCATTAATGAAAGTTCAGAAAAAATAAATATCTGCTGACCTTTGTTGGATTTTTTCCCCGTAAATGCATTATTTACACCCAGTGCCAAAGAAGTTTTCAAATAAACAACTTTGGAATGCATTTTGGCATAACCATCTCTCTAACCTCCTTTGGATGAAGTAAATTGTTTTCTTTAAGTATTTACTTATTCCAAGAATGGGGCCATACCATATCAGTATCACAGGGTAGAAGTCTTAGGGTTTTGGTTTTTTTTTAATCAATGAAATGTAGCAGACAAACAGAAACGATAATCTACTGGCATACCTAGTAAGGAACAACCTATGTCCATTTAGGCAGAAGAAAACTATATGTGACAAAGACAAATCGCCATCAAGGAAATTGGGGTTTTAAAATGTTTCAGTTTTAAAAGCATCGTTACCATGTTGCCCCCTCCTCCCAACCCACACACCCTTCCAATCATCAACTGGAGCGCAGAGTCAGAATCTGTGCGTTCTCTGTAAGAATCTACACCAGGAGCCGAGACAGTGTTTTTAGCTGATTTCTAGGTCTCAGATTGCTGATTTTCATTCAAGGGCTTTCTCCAAGACTCACCTCACCTGGAATCCCCAGGTGACCTAGGTAAGCTTCCATCTGCGACTTTCATGTTTGACATTTGCAGCCACATGTATACTTTCTGAGGAATCACTCACCACCACCACCAAGACCCTAGACTTCAGAATTAAAACAAAACAAAATCTTGATTACCCTAAGCTGAAGTTTTGTGTTTTCTTTCCTTTTTTTTTTTTTTAAGTGTTTTTTGTTCATTTCACCTCCTCTCCAAGTCTAACCTGAGTCCACAAATTTCTGCCAAGGTCTCCCTGCCTGTTTCTTCACTTTCTTCCCGAGGGGCAGAAAGGGTGAGCAGGCACCCAGTTCCGGAGAGCAGGGTCGCGGGAGGCCCCTGAATCCCCGGCTCGGCTCCCAGCCTGACAGCCCGCGGGTCGCGGGCGGGGTGTTGCTACGCCGGCTCCGCGCTGCCCCGGGGGCGCGGCTCCCGGCTGGACGCTCACCTGGCCGGCACACGCCCGGAGCCGCCGCGGGGAAGATGGGGAGGCCGGATCCCCGCGCGGGGGCAATGTCAGGGCACGTGGACAAACCCTTGACACGTTCAGGCCTGTGTGCGGAGCCGGACGGTGGAGGACAATGGGGACAGGGATTGGTCCCCAGAGTCGCGCCCTCCCCACCTCGGTCACCTCCTCCCCTCCTCGACGCCACGCACACCCCGCCCCACTTCCAGAGCCCGTTCAGCCCCAGACAGCGAAAGGGAACTCAGGTGCGGAACGCTTGGGGAAGGAAGGGGCGGCTACAGGAAATTTCCTCCAGCTAGGGGAAACCCTGCAACCCCCGGCTGCCGCTACGTCCCCCACCCACGGCCCCCATCACGCCCCCCCACCCCCATCACGCCCTCGCTTAGTTTGTCGCGGCAGCGGAGAAGCGGGAGGAGCCAGAGAGGAGGCTTCCCAGGGATGCCAGTTCTGGGAAGGTATCTACACAAGGTTTGGTCTTACACGCCAGAGCCCTCTCTGGGCGACTTGGGGAGAATGTATCACCCCCTGTCGCTCAGGTGAAGGAAGCCCGAAATCCTCAAGGAAATCTCCAGTCCCCTTCTCTAACCAACCCTCTTCTCCCCATTCGGAAAGGCCAAGTTTACCCAAAAGCAATTGCAGTAACTTTCCCAAGGGCAGACAAATGAGGTGGGGGGATGGGTGGAGGGGTGGGTTGAGAATGGGGAGGTGGGGGTGCCAGCGAAATCTTCAGTTGCGCAAAAAACCAACAAGCTAAAGTGCATCTTACCATTGATTTGGTTTCCAGGCTCCCCTTCAGTGAACTGAAAACGGTCCATTAAAAAGTGGCAAAGTAACACAACTCCTGCAGCGGCCAGGTCTGCCCTCGGGAACCTCGCCATGCCGCCGCCGAGACCCCCCGCCCCCTCCCCGACAGTCCTTCCCCGGCGCCGGGTGCTTGGAGGCTCCGGGTGGCAGTCGGGACGCTGGGGACGCCGGGGCCAAGCGCGGCGGACGGGTCTGGCTGAACCCGGAGGCCTTTGTGAATTTCGGTGGGAATTTCACACTCGGGAGCTGGGAAGAGGAAGGGAGAGCCGGGGGAGTGCAGTCCTCTCCGGACCTCCGAGTCTCTCTTCGCAACTTGCCACAACACTGGAAGCCCTCGCCCCAGACACAGGACGCCGGCGGCGGGGAGGAAGGGCCACTTGCAGCCGGGGCTCGTGAACTCTCGGCTCCGTACGGGCAGCGCCCCCCGGGCGCCCGCAGACTGGGGCTTCCGAGCCCCCGCGATGCGCTCCGCTGGGTTCAAAACAGACCTAATTCCACAGCCAGCGCGGCTGCCTCCTCCAAATCCAAGAGGGCTGTCGGCTCGCAAGGAACTTTCCCCAGTGTTGGGATGGCCCTTGGCGGGAGGTTTGGGTTTGCGGGAAGGGGGTTAATGTGGGCTGGCGAAACCCCTCCGACAAGTTTTTCTTCTTTTCTTCGCCCGACGCAGGGCGCGCGTCCTTTCTCGCAGCCGGAGGGATGGGCAGCTCTAAAGAGCTGAGCCCAGTGAAGACTCAGGCTGCAGCAGTCTAAGGTCCGGAGCCAGGGGAAAAAAAAAAAAAGAGAGAGAGAGAGAGAGAGAGAGACAGAGAGACAGAGAGAGACAGAGACAGAGAAAGGAGAAGAAGAAAAAAAAAAGAAAAAGAAAAAGAAGGGGGGGAGGAAGAAGAAAGAAACGGGGGGCGGGGGAGTCAGGCCAAAACCTATCGGGAAAGGGTTCCTCCCGGCAAAGGAGGAGGCGGCCACAAGCCCCGCCGAGCCCCGGGAGTTTGGTGGCGGAGGAGGCGCCGCCGCCGCCGCCGAGCTCCCCCGCGCTCCTGCTCCACACTTTGGGGAGGGAAGGCAGCTTGCAATTTGCCAGATCTGCCGCTGCACCCTCCTCCCTCCTCCCTCCCCCCTCCCCCTCGCTCCTTCAGGCTTCTCCCACCTTCCTCCCCGAAACCAGCAGCTCGCACCGACCTGTCCAATGGCTGCACTTTCCTCGGGGCGCGCAGTGAAGTCGCCGGGAGATTAAGCAGGAGGAGGAAAGCCAGGGGGAGAGAGAGGGCAACTCCAGCCCTGCGCGCCCCCAGCCGCCGAGTGCCTGGAGAGCCGGGAGGGAAGGCAAGAAAGGAGAGCGAGGCGCCGCGCGCCGCGGCGCCATCCTGCCCCCGCGCTTGCTCTCTGCAGCCGCACGAGCTGCGCCTTCGCCCACCTGGCCCCCAGGCCCCGTTCCCGCCCGGCTGCTGGGGGGTCGTAACCCCGCACGGTACCCTGCCGACGTCAGCCGCTGGCGGGGTCTCCCTGGGCGCTAAAGGGTTAAGTACAGCTCGCCATTCCCGGGAGGACGTACGTAGCAGTTGGGGTGTGAAGAAAGCAAACCCCACTGAGTTCCGCTACTGACCCCGAAAAACCCCAGCAGACCCCAGACCCGCGAGACTGGAGGAGGAAGGCAGCGCGCGACAGCGAGGTCCCGCTGCCACTGCGGCTTTGTGAAGTGTCCGCCGGAGGGAAAGCGAGAGTTTAAAGAAACAGGAGGCCCATTGAATTTCCTCCGGGGGCTTTAACAGGCATTCGCTTGCTAGTTTGTTTTTGTTTTTTCAGCTCCAGGATGTGCTTCAGCGTTAACCCTTCCCAGACCTCTCGCTAGTTTACATCTTCTTTCGCTTAACCTCATTTTAAAGGGACAAATACAAAGAAAAGTAGAAAAGCATATTGGTTAAAAATACAGATTTCCTGAGCCAGACTGCCTGGATTGGAATTCCATCTCCTCCCACTAAATAGCCAAGACTTTGCGCAATTACGCTTATAGTGCCTCAGTTCCTCATCCCATCAAATGGGGAGAATTGTGGTAATGCTACTGAGTTATTACTATAAACTTAAAGAAACTGTGCAAAGTACATGACTTTATGTTTCTGAAGAGAGATCAGAGAGGGAGGAAGGAAAGTCCTAAATCAATGGAGAGCTTGCATCAGTGTTGTCACATTCAAAAGTCTCTGAGTCTATTCTTGCCCACTCTGTTCCATGCTCTGAAAAGTTTATGAATGCTATCAATGAGCACCTGTGAAAATGAACAAAAGCAACCTAATTCAAAATGGAGTCAGAGGCGATGAAGGCAGGGTTCTCACTCAACACCTATCACTTTTTTTTAAATTTTTTTTAATGTTTTATTTATTTCTAGGAGAGAGAGAGACAGTGTGAGCAGGGGAGGGTCAGAGAGAGAGGGAGTCACAGACTGAAACAGGCTCCAGGCTCTGAGCTGGCAGTCAGCACAGAGCCCGACGCGGGGCCCGAACCCACGAACCGCGAGATCATGACCTAAGCGAAAGTCGGACGCTTAACCGACTAAGCCACCCAGGCGCCCCAACACCTATCACTTTTGCAGCCTACTTCACATACCCCAGCAGGAAGAAGCTTACTTTACTCACCCTAGGAAGATGAATGAAGATTTTCTCCTTGCCCAGCAAGAGTCTAGAAGAAAAATCACCACCATTCAACCATTGAGAAGCCTCAAGCTAAACTCTCGCTTTCCTCCAATAACCTTTCCTTCAAGTCAGCCAAATCCCTCCTGTCCTCTCCAAAGGGAAGCCCCTCTCCTTTGTTATTCAGACTTGCCTGTGGTTTGTCATAGCTAGCATGTCCCAAACCTCATTTCCTCTACTATTCCCAAATAAACTTTTCTTTGCTCCTTAAATAACTGGCAATTTCATTTCTAAGATTTACGCACCTGAATTTTGTCACAAAGCCCACTGGAAGTGGAGCTGGATAATTAAAGTACTCTGCTAATTTGATAAAGAAAGAATGGCTCTCTCATGGTTACTTAGCCTGTGAGAAGGAAAACAGGAGTGTAACATCTTTTACATAATTCAATATTCAAGTTGCTATTTATATCAGAAATATATGTGTACACACACACACACACACATTGTGTGTAAACACTTATTATGCCATGACTTTTCCTCTCTCCTGAACTTTCTCACAACTTGTTGAGTTCCTCCTCACCATACTTAAGGAATCAGGTTCTTTCATTTCTGCCTGAGAGTTTTTAAGTTCTATGTAATATTACAACAAAATTTGAGTACCTGACATACTTACCTGTTTAACATTAAGCTGGAAAACAATTTTCTAATCAAAATTTGGTTCTTAATTGATGTTGAGCTTTTTATCTACATCCCTAGTGATGTCATTACTTCATAAATCCATGTGGAAAGCTTCCTAAAATGTTCTGCACAACTCCAATTCCCATTATATGCAAAATTGTAAGAAACCCAGTAGGAGGAGTCATCTCTAAAGAGCATTACTATGTTTTAGTCTGGGATATTTCCCTCTACTTCCACAGTAGATAAAAAAATGGGGGGGGGGTATCTTCTCTCCTTTTTTTTTGAGAACGAAGGTCCTATATCTCCCTAGTATCATTTTAGGAGTGTTTATTTTCTTTTTCTTTCTTTTTTTAATGTTTATTTAATTTTGGGAGACAGAACATGAGCGAGGGAGAGACAGAGTGAGAAGGAGGCACAGAATCCCAAGCAGGTTCTAGGCTCTGAGGTATCAGCACAGAGCCCAATGTGGGGCTTGAATCTGTGAGATCATGACCTGAGTGATACTTAACCTACTGAACCACCCAGGTGCCCCAGGAGTGTTCTCTTCTTCTTTGTTGTCAGCAATGCTTTGCTCCTCTGATTAAACCTAAATGCCTTAAATGGAAGTCTGATGCCAAAAACTGAAAGGAAGCCAAGTGGTAATTCACAGTGAGTCTGTTTTTTTTTTTTTTAAGTGGGTTGCTATCATTGGTGCTGTTTAATTATTTCATTTTACTCATATGATCTTATTCTAAAGAGCCACCCATACAGAAAATACTTAATTAGGAATGGAAGAAGTTTTAGGTAAGCAAAAATCAACAATGCATGATATTTTAATGCCCAGAAGAAAAACATCATTGTAATAAACAGGATTTGATGTTCTGCCTTAGATATCAACTGATAATCACACACACACATCACCTTTACATTATAACAAGCAAAAATAAATAAAATGTAGGACACTATGTTCAGAGTGAAATGGAAAATGCTGATTACTCATATAATCCTGGCTAATTAAAAGCAGTGTATTTTGTGGCCTAAATGATTTCAGTTTGCATAATACGTTTCACCACAGTATTATTGTCTATTTCAATTCATGGAGACAAGTTAAAGTGTCTTTGTGGGAAAAAGTTTCATTTTCCACCTGACTTGAAAGAAGAGTTATCATGAGTGAGGCTCATTTCTATTTACTATAGATACAAGAACTGAATTGCTGGGTTTTTACTCACTAGCTTAATTTTAGCTAACCTCTCAAGGAACAAATGAATCAGGAATCTTAAAGGAGTAATACTTGAGTTCTTTGTCCATGACAAAGATCTGGAATTCATAGAACACTCTTCTTTAAAATCTTAAGATCATATATCAGAATCATTGTCAGCAACAAAGAACTTTAAGCAGACCCAAGCTAATGCCTATATAGATTTCAAATCTGTTTGCAACCCTTTATTTACACCAACCTTCAAGAAGATTTTTACACATTCCAAGTGCCATACTCTCTCTATAAAGGCAATTACAATTACCCATCTCATCCCACCTCCACTGTAATGTTGCTATGTTTCCAAGGACCTGTCCTAAATTGAAACCTGAATAATAGGATACCCAAAAAATACCATGTTTCCTTGGAAAAAAACAAGATGCAGTTCAGGGTGTTAAGTACTTCACATTTATTATAATCTATTTTTATTATTATTTCAGGAAATAGTTTTTGTATGTTTTAATAAGATTTGTTAACATTTCCTACAATTCAGTCAGATAAAGGGAAACTGCTATTAGTGGACTGCTTTTGCTCAGTCCTGAGCTAAAATTATAACCTTTTCCTCTAGGTCTATGGCACTTCCTCTCCCTCTTCATTTGATAGGGCTAATTTTTTTTCTTTTCTGATCTCTGATACAAAACTACAAGTCATTTGTTCATCTTGGCTGACTTCTCTCAGAATCAAGCAGAATTACATTATACTGTTGATGGATATTTCACCTTTTTTCTCTTTTGTAGTTTTAAGTAAAATTTTTATGAATACAGTGTTTTTGAATCAAATAAGCATTAAAAAATCACCTCACAGCTAACATCACTTTTTTTTACAGAAACATTTAATATAAGAGAATATTTAATGCCTTTTCTCCTCATATCAATACTACACTTACTATTTAGATGAGATTAACAACATAATTATATTTTGCTCATTCATAATGAAACAACATATGGCATTAAAATTTCATTCATGTTTATACTGTCTTCCTTCTAAATTTAATAAGCTAAAGTGTTCTTAATCAGTAAATAGCAAAATGCAAAAATGTGCAATTTGAAGTAGGAAAGAAATTATTAAAATGGGATTATTAAAAATAAGTATTAAAAAGTAGGAGCATTATCTTACATTTCTTTTTAAGCAGCAATAATGTGTGGTAGAAACACAGACCTTATTCATTCCTCAACTGTATTCAAGGGTAAGTTAAAATCCTGCATTTTCCAAAAAATGAAAAATGGGCAAGCGTTCAGCAAGCACTTAGTGAATTAACAAATGAAATGAACATGTTAAAGAATATTTTGCACAATGCCCAATCATGGAGCACGTGGAAAAGTTCTGAAAATGTTGACTGTTGTAGACATCGTTGTTAGCCATATATCCTACCCAGAGTTTTCTGAACTGGTAGAAGTGTCTAAAGTACAGGAAATCTGTCTCCCAAGGGTCAGCCACTCCCCACCCCCCCGCAGTTGTGCTTCTGGTGAGCCCCTGGAGGAAGCTATCGCACTCCTGGCACAGATCACAAGGCAGTTGTGTCTGCTGCTGGGATGCTCAGCACCACACACTGCCAGGACTGACCACTGGTCTTCAGTCCTGATGCTTTGTTCTGCATTTGCTTTAATCATCTTGCATTTATCTTGTCTTCCTGTCCTATAAATTCTTTTATTGTCATTTTTACTTTATGAATTTTTGATATGCAATTCACATAATTTAAGATTAACCCTTTTAGGGGTGACAGGGTAGCCCAGTCTGTTACCCAGATGGTTACGTCTGACTCTTGATTTCAGCTCAGTGCATGATCTCACAGTCCTGAGATGGAGCCTTGTATAGGGCTTAGCACTAAGTATAGAGCCTGCTTGAGATTCTCTACTTCTGCCTCTACCCTGCTTGCATTTTCTCTCTCTCTCTCTAAAAAAAGAATTAACTCTTTTAAAGTGTATTAGAGAGGGTTTAGTATAATCACAACACTGTGAAATCAAAGCAACCATCTAATTCAAGAACATCTGCATCAACCCCCCCCCCAAAAACAAACAAACAAACAAAAAAAAACATTAGCAGTCACTCCCTGTTCTCAAGCTCTCCCAGTCTTTGGCAACCACTAACCTACTCTCTGATTCTATGGATTTTCCTATTCTAAACATTTCACTTAAATGGAATCTACAATACGTGGCCTTTTGTGTCACACTTCATTCACTTAGCATGTTTTTAAGGTTCATCCTTGTTGTAACATGTATCAATACTTTATTCCTTTTTACTGCCAAAAAATATTCTGTTGAAGGGATCTATGACTTTTTTATCTCCATCAGTTGATGAACATTTGAGTTGTTCCCACTTTCTGGTTTTTATGCATAATGATGCTATGAACATCCATGTACTATTATTACAATTTGTAGGGATTATTGTATAGTACAATTTGTAATATTATGACAATTTTTTCTAGCTATTACATTAAGGTCTTTGATCTATTCTGTTTAAATATTTGTATACAGTGTAAGGAATGAGGCTATAATTATTCTTTTGAATATGGGTAAATAATTGTCTCAGCTATTTGTTGACAAGAGTATTGTTTTCTCATTGAATGAACTTGGCATCATTGTTGAAAATCAGTTAGCCATAATAAATACATGGGGTTTGTATCTGGAGTCTCAATTCTATGCCATTACTCTATATGTCTAGCCTAGTCTAGTACCAGTATCAAGCTGTTTTGGTTACTATGCTAAAAAAAATAGTTGGAATTCTGGTAAGGATTACATTCAATCTGTAAATTAACTAGGAGACGACTGCCATTTTGACAATATCAAATCTTGTAATCCATTTACATGGGATGTTTTTCCCCTTTCTTTCAAAATTGTTCTGAAGTTTCAGTGTACTGACCTTGCAGTTATTTGCTATATTTACTCCTAGGTGTTTTATTATTTTTGTTACTATTATAAATGACATTGTTTTCTTAATTTCACTTCTAGACTGTTCATGGCTATTATATTAGTTTGCCAGGGCAGCTAAAATAAATTGCCACAGACTGGGTGACTCAAACAACATAAATTGATTTCCTCACAGTTCTGGAAATGAGAAGTCCAAGATTAAGGTGTCAGCAGGTTTCATTTTCTCTCAGGCCTCTCTCCCTGGCTTGTAGCTAGCCATGTTCTGTATCATCATATGGTGCTTGGTCTGTGAAAGTACATCCCTAGTTTCTCTCTGTGTGTCCAAATTTTCTCTTCTTAAGAGGACACTAGTCAGATTGGATAGGGCCAGGGGTGCCCGAGTGGCTCAGTCAGCAGAGCATGTGGCTCATCTCCAGGTATAAGTTCAGAGTCCTCTTAAGGTATAGAGATTACTTAAAAACAAGTTCTTAAACAAAACAAAACAAAAACACTGGATAAGGGCCTACCCTACAGTCCTCATTTTAACATAATATCCTTTTTAAAGGACCTATCTCCAAATACAGTCACATACTGAAATACCAGGTTTAGGATTTCAGCATATGACTTGAGGGAGGGGATACAATTCAGTCAATTAACAGTTAGCATATAGCAAAAGAATCAATATTTGCTTATTGTTTCTTTATCCTGCAACCAACCTTGCTGAACTCATTAGCTCTAATAGGTTTTTTTTTTAATGTGTGTATAGTTTTCAGAGTTTTCTATATGTAATACCATGCTATCAGCAAATATAGTTTGACATCTTCCTTTCCAACATGAATGCCTTTTATTTTGTTTTCTTGCCTAATTACCCTGGCTAGACCCTCCAGAATATTGAGTAGAAATGTTGAGTGGGCATCTTGTCTTGTTTTTAATCTTAGAGAGCGAACTTTACTTCTTTCACCACTATATATTATGCTAGTGGTGGGTTGTTCATTGATGCCCTTTATCGAGTTGAGCAAGATAACTTCTATTCTGGTTTGTTGAATGTTTTTCTTTTATTATGAATAAATGCTAGATTTTGTCAAATTTCTTTTTCTATATTTGCTGATATCACTAGCCTTTTTTCCCTTTATTCTATTGGTATTACACTGCTTACTTTTTGTACATTGAACAAACCTTCCATTCATGAGATCAATTCCACTTAGTAATGGGATATACTACTTTTACTAAGATTCTGTAATCAATTTTCTAGTATTTTGAGGATTATTGTAACCATATTCCTAAGGGATATTGGTCTGTATTTTCTTTTTATGTGTTGTCTTTTTCTGATTTAGTATCAGGATAAAACCGAACTCATAGAATGAGTTAGGAAGTTCTCCCTCCCCTTCTACTTTTCAGAAAAGTTTGCAGAAGAGGCATTAATTTTTTAAACACTTAGTGGAATTCACCAATGAAGGTACCTGAATCTGGGTTTTTCTTTGTGGAAAGTTATTTTGATTAATAAATCAATGTTCTCACTTGTTTTAGTCTGTTCATATTTTCTATTCCTTTTAAGTCTGTTTTGGTATTTTGTATCTTTCACAGTTCTTCATTTGTTCACTAATGTGTTGGCATAAAATTGTTCACAATATTCCCTTATAATGCTTAATATTTATTTCTGTAAGTTGGGTGGTAATGTCCACTTTTTCATTACCGATATTAGTGACAAATCTTTTATTACTGGTAAATGGAGCTAAAGGTTTGTCAATTTTGATCATTCAAAAAATAAACTTTTGGTTTTGTTGTTTTCTCTATTTTTCTCTATAATATTCTTTCATTTATTTCCCTCTAATATTTAGTATTCACTTCATTCTGATTCCTTTGGGTTTAACTTGCTTTCTTTTTCTAATTTCCTATGGTAGAAAGTTAGATAATTGATTTTAGATATTTTTTCAGCTTATCGAGACATACTGATATATAACATTATATAAATTTAAGATGTACAGTGTGATGATCTGATACAAGTATATACTGAGAAATATTTATCACGGTAAGATTAACACATCCTTTATACCTCACAAATTTACCATTTTTTGTTATTGTGATAAGGATATTTAAGATGTACTCAATTAGAAATTTTCAGTATACTATACAGTATTGTTAGTTATATTCACCATGTCATACATGAGATGCTCAGAACTTATTCCTCTTATAACTGAAAGTTTGCAACCAATGATGAGTGTTTTCCTCATTTCCTCATTTCCTCATTTCCACCAATCTACTCTGTTTCATGAGTTTGACTTCTTAAAATTCCACATATAAGTAGAATCATACATTATGTGTATTATTCTGACTTCTATCATAGTATATTATTAGTATAATGCCCTCGAGTTTCATCTATGTTGTTGCAAATGACAAGATTTTCTTCTTAAGGCTGTATGATATTCCATTGGGTCTGTATGTACACATATCACATTTCCTTTATTCATCCATTTATTGACAGACATTTAGGTTGTTACCATATCTTGGCTATTGTGAATAATGCTGCAATTACCATGGGGATACCGATATCCCTTGAAGATCATGATTTCATTTCCTTAGGATATATATCCAGAAGTGGAGTTTCTGAATCCTATGGTAGTTCACTTTTTAATACTTTAAGAAGCCTCCATACTGTTTTCATAATGGGTATTCTAATTTATATTCTCATCAACAGTGCACAAGGATTCTATTCCATTTTCTCCATATCCTAGCCAATACTTGCCATTTACCATTTTGATGAAAGCCCTTCATACAGGTATGAAAGGCTTTCTTATGGTTTTGATTTTCATTTCCCTGATAATTACTGATGTTCAGCACCTAATCATGCTACTGCTGGTCATCTATGTCTTCTTAGAGAAAATGTCTATTCCATTTCTTTGCCAATTTTTTAATCTCATTGTTTTGTTTTTGTTTTGTTTGCTAATAAATTTTATGAGTCCCTTAAATATTTTGGATATTAGCCCCTTATCAGATATATGGTTTGCAAGTACTTTCTCCCATTCTATAGGTTGCCTTTTAATTTTGTTGATCTTTTTTTTTTTTTTGCTGCACAGAAGCTTTTTCATTTAATGAAGTCTCATTTGTCATTTTTTAAAAATTATTTTGTTGCTTGCACTTTAGGTGTCATTTCGAAAACAATCATTGCCAAGACCAGCATCAGGAAGATTTTTCCCTATATTTTCTTGGGGTTTTATAGTTTCAGGTCTTACATTTAATTCTTCAATCCATATAGAGGTTTTTTGTTTTTTTTTTTTTGTAACATAGGTATCTAGTTTCATTCTTTGCTGTGAATATCCAATTTTTCCAACACCATTCATTAAAGAGATTGTCTTTTTTTCATTGAGTCTTCTTGGATCATTTATCAAATACTAGTTGACCACACATGTGCAGGTTTATTTCTGAGTATCAGTTGTGTTCCACTGGTTTGTATGTCTGTTTTAATGCCAATATGATGCTGTTTTGATAACTAAAGCTTTGTAATATAATTTAAAACCAAGAAGTGTGATGTCTCCAGCTTTGTTCTTTCTCACGACTGCCATGGCAACATGAGGGTGTTTTGTGATTTCATATGAATTTTAGGATTGTTTTTCTATTTCTGTGAAAAATACCATTGGAATTTTGTGTTGAAACCATAGATAGCTTTGATTAGTATGGACTTTATATTTGTTTTTTTTTAACTTTATTTTGTATTTAAAAAATTTTTAATGTATATTGATTTTTGAGAGAGAGAGAGAGAGAGAGAGAGCATGCAAATGGGTGGGTGGGGGAAACAGAGGGGGAGACAGAATCCTAACCACGCTCCAGGCTCTGAGCTGCCAGCAAAGAGCCCTACGTGGGGCTCTTTGCTCATAAACTTACAAATCGTGAGATTATTACCTAAACCAAAGTCAGATATTTAACCTGCTGAGGCACCAAGATGTCCCTAGTATGGACTTTTTAAATGTTAACTTTTCTGAACCATAAACATGAGATCTTTCTACTTATTTGTTTCTTCAATTTCTTCCATTCATGTCATAGTTTTCAGACATTCAATTTTATTGCTAATTATTTTATTATTTTTGACTCTACTGTAAATGGATATTTTAACATTTTTTAAAATATTTATTTATTTTGGGGAGAGAGAGAGTACAGCAGGGGAGGGGCAGAGAGACAGGGAGACACAGAATCTGAAGCAGGCTCCAGGCTCTGAGCTGTCAGCACAGAGCCCAACATGAGGCTCGAACCCACCAACCGTGAGATCATGACCTGAGCTGAGGTCGGAGGCTTAACCAATTGAACCACACAGCCGTCCCTATTTTATAAATTTATCTTTTGCAGATAGTTTATCATAAGTATACAGAAAAACAACTGATTTCATATGTTGATTTTGTATATTGAAACTTTTCTGAATTTATTAGTTCTAACAGTTTTTTGGTGGAGTCTTTATAACTTTCTATATACAAGGTTATGTCAGAGACAATTTTAATTCTTCCTTTATGATTTGGATGTCTTTTACCTCTTTTTCTTCCCTAATTTCTCTTAGGACTCCAAGTAATAGATTGAACAGAAGTTGTAAAAGTGGACACCGTTGTCTTTTTCCTTATGTTAGAGGAAAGCTTTCAATTTTTCATTACTGAGTATGTTGTTAGCTATCGGCTTGTTGTATATGACCTTTTATGTTGAGTTATGTTTTTTTCTATATACACTTATTGAGTTTTTATTATAAAAGGATGTTGGGGTTGTCTGGGTGGTTAAGTTAGTTAAGCACTTGTCTTGTGATCTTGGCTCAAGTCATGATCTTAGTTGTCAGATCCAGCCCCATGTCAGGCTCTGCACTGGGCATAAAGCCTGCTTAAGATTCTCTCCCTCCCTTTGCTCCTTTCCCTACTCATGTGGGCTCTCTCTTTTTCAAAATCACTTAAAAAAACAAACATACAAACATGAGTTTTACCTATTTTTTCTGCATCTATTGAGATGATCATACGATTGTTACCTTCCATTCCATTAAAGTGGTATACCACATTTATTGATTTGCACATGGTAACCATCCGTGTATCCCAGGGATATTTCCCACTTGATCATAATACATGTTCCTTTTAATGTGCTGTTGAATTCAATTTGGTAATATTTTGTTGAGTATTTTTGCATCTATCTTCATCTGGGATATTGTCTGTACTTTCTTTTCTTATAGAATGCTTATCAGGGAAAGACAAGCCTCTTAACATGAGTTTGGGAGTGTTCCCTATTCAATTTTTGGAGAGTTTGTGAATAATTGGTGTTATTATTTATTTAAATGTTTGGTAGAATTCACCAATGAAGCCAGCAGTTCCTGGGTTTTTTTGTTGTTGTTGGGAAGTTCTTGATTATTGATTCAATCTCTTATTGAACTATTTAGATTTTCTATTTATTCATAATTTAGACTTGGTAGGTTATAGGTTTGTTGGAATATATCCATTTCTTCTGGACATCCATTTTTTCTCCTTATATTGTTGATATGTAATTGCTCAAAGTAGTCCAGTATGATCCTTTGTATTCCTATGCTATTAATTATAATGTCTCCTCTTTAATTTCTATTTTTTTGAGTCCTATTTTTTGGTGACTCTACCTAAATGTTTGTCAGTTTTGTTATCTTTTTTTTAAAGGGCTCTCAGTTTCAGTACTCTTTTCAATTTTTTTTTCCTATTCTTTTAGTTCATTTATTTTTGCTCTGATCTTTGTTATCTTTTTTCTTTTGGCTAACTTTGGTCTTATTCTTCATTTTATATTTCCTCAAGGTATAAAGTTGGATTATTTGAAATCTTATTTTTTCTTCAGATAGGGATTTATCACTAAAATTTCCCTTTTAGAACTGTTTTTGCTGCATCCCATAAGTTTTGATCTGTTGTATTTCCATTTTCATTTAAGAGTTTTTTAAATTTCTTTTTATTTCTTCTTTGACTTATTTGATTTTCAGTAGTGCATTGTTTAATTTCCTTATATTTGTTAATTTTCCCATTGTCTGCCTTCATTGATTTCTAGTTTCTTACCACTGTGATTGGAAAAGATACTTAGCATAATTTCAATCTTTAAAAATCTACTGAGACTTGTTTTGTGACCTAATATATCATCTCTTCTAGAGAATATTCCATGTGTGCTTGAGAGGAATGTGTATTTCGCTGCTATTGGAAGAATTATTCTATACCTGTTAGGTTCATTTGATCTACAGTATAGTTCAAGTCCATTGTTTCTTTATTGTCTGTCTGTATGATCTATTCACTTTTGAAAGTAGAATACTAATGTCCCCTATTATTATTGTATTTTTTATCTATTTCTCCCTTCAGATTTGTTAGTATTTGCTTAATATATTTAGGTGCTCTAACATTATATGTATCTATATATACAATAGTTATATCCACTTGATGAATTTACCTCTCTACTATTATATTCTGTCTATGATAACATTTAATTAAGAAACAATTTGTCTGGGGCACCTGGGTGGCTCATTTAATTAAGCATCTTACTTCAGCTCAGGTCATGATCTCACAGCTCCTGAGTTCAGGCCCCTCATGGGGCTCTGTGCTGACAGTTTGGGGCCTGGAGACTGCTTCGGATTCTGTGTGTGTGTGTGTGTGTGTGTCTCTGTTCCTCTCCTGTTCATGCTTTGTCTTTCTCAAAAATAAATAACCTATAAAAACTTTTTAAAAATTAAAAATTTTGCCTGATAGAATATATCCATCTCTGTTGTCTTTTGGTTTCCATTTCTATGGAATATCTTTATCTACTCTTTTACTTTGAGCCTATGTTTATCCTTACATCTGAAGTGACTCTTCTTGTAGGCAGCAGGCTTTTGTGTTTTTACCCGTTGATCCATTATATACCTTTTGATTGGAGAATTCAACCAATCTATATTTAGGGTAAATTTTGGTATGTAAGGACTTAGTATACCATCTTGTTTTCTGGCTGATTTGTATTTCCTTTCTTCTTTTCCTGCTGTCTTTCTTTGTGATTTGATGATTTTCTGCAGTGGTAGATATTGATTCCTTCTTCTTTATCCTGTGTGTATCTACTGTAGATACTTGTTATGACTACCCTGAAGATGCATAAAACATCTTATAGATATAACTGTGTTTTAAGCTGCCAACAACTTAGATCATGTTCAAAAACTGTTCTTTTATTCCCCCACCATATTTTATGTTTCATGTCACAAAAATTACATCTTTTTATATTGTATATTGATTAATAATTATAGATGTAGCTATTTTTAACATATACATGTTATAATCTTTATACTAGAGTAAGTGATTAATATACCCCCATCTTATATCATCGGAGTACATATTTTGAATTTGACTATATACTTTACCAGTATGTTTTCTACTTACACTTCTTTTCATGTTACTAATTAGTATTCTTTCATTTTAGCTTGAAGAATTCCTTTGGGCACTTCTTATAAGACAGGTCTAGTGGTGATGAACTCCTTCAGCTTTTATTTGTCTGGGAAAGCTTTTATCTCACCTTCATTTCCGAAGGACAGCTTTTCCAGATATTGCTGGTTGGCACACTTTTCCTTTCAGCACTTTGAATACATTATCCCAGAAACCCTATGTGGTTTCTGGTGAGAAACTCACTGATAGCCTCATAGATGGGGTTCTCTTGTAAGTGACAAACTTCTGTTACTATATTTAAGACATTCTCTTTCTTTGATTTCTGACAGTTTGATTATAATGTGGTTTTGAGAAGATCTCTTTAAGTTTAATTTACTTGGGGACCTATGAGCTTCATGAAATCAGATGTGCAAATCTCAGATTGGTAAATTTTCAGCCATTATTTCTTTTTAAAAAAAATTGTAATATTTATTTATCTTTCAGAGAGAAGAGAGAGAGAGAGAGAGGCGCGGGGGGAGGGGGAGGGGGACACAGAATCCAAAGCAATCTACAGGCACTGAGCTGTCAGTACAGAGTGTGACACAGGGCTCAAACTCACAACCATGAGATCATGACTTGAGCCAAAGTCGGACACTTAACCGAATGAGTGACCCAGGCACCACACAGCCAGTATTTCCTTAAATAAGAATTCTGCCCTTTTGTCTCTTAATCTCTTCTTGTTTTGGAGCTCCAATAATGCATAGATTATTTCTCTTATCAGTGCCCTATAAGTCCCAGAGGCTTTCTTAATGCTTTTTCATGCTTTTGTTATTTTGATTCTCAGTCATAATAATTTCAAATGATCTCTCTTTGAGTTCACTGATTCTTTCTTCTGCTTGATTAAGTCTGTTGTTGTAGCTCCCTACTGAATTATTTAGTCATTGTATTCTTTATTATAAATTTTTTTTTGCTTTTTTTATTATGTGTTCTATTTCTTTGTTGAACTTCTCATTTTGTTCTTCTATCATTTTCCTGATTTTGTTATGTTGTTTATTTGTGTTTTCCTATAGCCCTAGGAGGATCATTAACACAATGATTTTCACTTGTTAGGCAATGTGTATATCTCCATTTCTTTGGGTTCAGTTACTACAAGCTTATTCAATTTATTTGGTGGTGTGACATTTCCAATTCTTTTTGGTTCCTCTAGCCTTGCATAGACTAATTCCATGGACTAAATTTGGTAAGGAAATATCTTCACCTGTGAATGGGGAGCATGCTGGCGTGTGCTCTGACCCTTGGTTTAGTGGTATAGAGCACCAGGTGCAGGGGCACGTGATAATTTTGGATCCAGAGGTAAGTGTGTGATGACTTGTTGGCTCAGACCACTGTGGTCCACAGCATTGACAAAGCAGAATCCCTAGTGAGAGCAGTGGAGATTCCCATTAGCAGCAAGGCTACTGGTATCCTCAGCAGCACCTCCAGTTCCAGTAACTGGGGACCAGCAGGCAACAATGTTGGTTGGAGTTGGTGACATGCACATGATGAGCTGTGGGGGCCAGCTGTGGGAGCCACTGTGTAGTAGCAGGGACTGGCTATAGACATATACTAAGTGGTGTTTGTTCATTTGATTGTTCATTTGTTTTCTTAAATTCCATATATGAGTGAAATAATATGCTATTTGCCTTTATTTCACTTTGCGTTATACACTCAAGGTCTATCTATGTTGTCACAAATGGTAGAATTTCATTCTTCCTCATGGCTGAGTAGTGTTCCATTGTGTGTATGTGTGTGCATCGCATTTCCTCTTTATCCATTCATCTATGGATGGATACTTAAGTTATTTCCATATCTTGGTTATTATAAATAATGCTGCAGTAAACATAGGGGAGCACATATCTTTTCAGATTATTGTTTTCATATTTTGGATAAAAATTCAGAAGTGGAATAGCTTGATCATATGGTAGATTTATTCTTAATATTTTGAAGAATCTTCATACTAGAGACGCTATACCAATTTACACTTCCAACAAGAATGTACAAGGGTTTGCATTTCTTCACAACCTCTCCAACCTTTGTTATTCCTTGTCTTTTTGATAACAGCTGTTTTAACAGGTGTAAGATGGTATCTTTGTGGTTTTGATTTGTATTCCTTTAATAATTAGTGATGCTGAACATCTTTTCATGTGTCTTTTGGCTACCTGTGTGTCTTCTTTGGGAAAATGTTTATTTACATCCTCTGCACATTTCTTTTTTTTAAATTTTTTTAATGTTTTATTTATTTCTGAGAGAGAGTGAGAGAGACAGCGATAGCAGGGTAGGGTCAGAGAGAGAGAGAGGGAGATACAGAATCTGAAGCAGGCTCCAGGCTCTGGGCACATTTCTTGAGTTTTTTGTTTGTTTGTTTGTTTTATTGAGTTGTATGTGTTCTTTATATATTTTGGTTATTATTGGATATATCATTGGCAAATATCTTCTCCCAGTCATTAGGTTGTCTTTGTAATTTTATGATGGTTTCCTTCATTGTGCATAAGACTTTTAGTTTGATTCAGATCCAATTGTGCTTTGTTTCCATGCCTTTGGGTCAGATCTATAAAAATATCATTAAGACCATTGTCAAAGAGTTTACCGCCTACATCTTTTTTTCCAGTAATTTTATGGTTTCAGTTTTACATTCTTTAATCCATTTTGTGTTAATCTTTGTTTATGGTATACGACAGTGGTCTACTTTTGTTATTTTTATGTGGCTCTCCAGTTTTCCCAGAACCATTTATTGAAGACACTGTCCTTTCTCCATTATTTTTTCTTAGGTTCCTTTGTTGTAAATTATTTGTCCATATATAATACACAGATTTATATACAGGCATATTTTCTGGTTCTCCATTCTATTCTATTGATCTGTACATTGATTTTCATGCCAACAATATACTGTTTTGATTTACTGTAACTTTGTAATAGATTTCGGTATTAGGGAGTGTGATACTACCAGTTTTGTTCTTTCTCAAGAACGCTTTGTCTATCCAGGAACTTTTGTGGTTCTATAAAAATTTCAGAATTATTTGTTCTACTTTTGTGAAAAATGATGTTGGAATTTTGATAGGAACTGCCACTGAATCTCCAGAAGGTTTTGAGTAGTATGAATATTTTAACAATATTAATTCTTCTAATCCATGGACATGGGATATCTTCACATTCATTTACATCTTATTCAGTTTCTTTCATCTTATAGTTTTCAATGTACAGGTCTTTCACATCCTTGTTTATATGTATGCTTATGTATTTTCTTTTTGATGCAAGTGTAAATGGCGTTGCTTTATTCACTTGTTTGATAGTTCATTATTAGTGTATAGAAACATACAGATTTCGCATATTGATTTTATGTCATACAACTTTATTAATTTATTAATTTTAGCAATTTTTTGGCAGGACGTTAGGGTTTTCTATATATGTAGTATCATATCATTTGCAATTAGTGACAGTTCTACTTCTTCGTTACCAACTTGGAAGCTTATTATTTCTTTTTCTTTCCTTATTGCTCTGACTAGGACTTAGAGTAGTATGTTGGGTAAAAATGGCAAGAGTGAGCATTCTTGTCTTATTCCTGATATTAGAGGAAAAGCTTTCAGTTTTTCACCAACAATAATGATGCCAGCTGTGAGTCTGTCAAATATGGCCTTTATTATGTTGAGGTACATTCCTTTTATACCCACTTTGTTGAGAGTTTTTATCATAAATGGATGTTGAATTTTGTCAAAATTTTTTTTGCATCTATTGAGATGATCTTTTCATTTTTAGCCTTCATTTTGTTAATGTGGCACATTATGTTGTTTTGTAGATGTTGAACTATCTTTGCATCCCTGGAATGAATCCCAGTTGATCATGGTATATGATTCTTTTACTGTATTATTGAACTGTCTTTGCCACTTCTCTTTGAGGATTTTTAGATCAATGTTAATAAATGATATTGGTCTGTATATTTTTTCCTTTCTTTCTTTTTTTTTTTTTTTTGTAGTGTCCTTCTCTGTTTCTGTAATAGGGTAATGTTGGCCTTATAAAATGAGTTTGGAAGCATTCCCTACTCTTCAATTATTTAGAAGAATTTCAGAGAGGTAGATAGTCAATCTTTGAATGTTTGACAAATTAACCACTGAAACCATATGTTTCTGAACTTTTGTTTGTTGAGAGGTTTTTCAATACTGATTCAACCTGCTTAGTAGAAATTGGCCTATTTAGATTTTATATTTCTTCATGATTCAGTCTTGGAAGATTGTGTGCTTCTAGGAATTTATACATTTCTTCTAGATTGTCCAATTTGTTGGCATATAATTCATTATAGTAATTTATAATGATCCTTGGTATTTCTTTGGTGTCAGTTGTGACTTCTCCTCTTTCATTTCTAATTTTATTTAAGTCCTCTCTCTTTATTTCTTAATGAGCCTAGCTAAAGGTTTGTCAACTTTGTATTTTCAAAGAACCAGCTCTAGGTTTTATTGATTTTTTTTTTCAATTTTCTTTTTAGTCACTCCATTTATTTCTGCTCTGATCTTTATTTCCTTTCTTCTTCTAACTTTAGTCTCTGTTTGTTCTTTTTGGAGCTCTTTGAGTATAACATTAAATGGCCTATTTTTCACTGTTGTTTTGTTTCTGGAGGTAGGTCTGCATTGCTATGAAACTCCCTCTTAGAACCATTTTTGTATCCTTTAGATGTGGTACACTCTATGTTTTTATTTATCTCAAGAATAAGAATTTTTTTTATTTCTCCTTTTATTTCCTTGATGACTCAATTGTTTAGTAGCATGTTGTTTAATTTCCACATTTTTTGTGGGTTTTCTTCTGTTTTCTTGTAATTTCTTTCTTTCTTACCATTATGGTTGGAATGTTCCATGTATACTTAAGAAAAGTATGTATTTTTCTCCTCTTGGATGGAAAGTTCTTTATATATCTATTAAATCTACCTGGTTTAATCTGTCATTTAAAGTTGATGTTCCCCAATGATTTTCTGTCCAGATGATCTATCCAATGATGTAAATGTTGTGTTAAATTACCTTGCTATTATTTTATAGCTGCCAATTTTTCCCTTTAAGTCTGTTAGAATTTGCTTTATATATTTTGGTATTCCTATGCTGGGTGCAAATATATTTATAATGTTGTATCTTCTTGCTGGAATGACCCTTTTATCATTATGTAATGACCTTGTCTTTTATTACAGCTTTGTTTTAAAGTCTATTTTCTCTGAGTATAGCTATACTGTCTTTTTTTGCATTTCCATTTGCATAGAATAAATTTCTCCATCCCTTTACTTTCAGTGTGCATGTATGTGTCCTTACTTCTAAAGTGAGTCTCTTGGAGGCAGCATATAGATGAGCCTTGTTTTTTAATCCATTCAGCCACCCTGTCTTTTGATTGGAGATTTTAGTCCATTTACATTTCAAGTAATTCTTGATAGTTATGCACTTCTTGCCATTTTGTTGTTTTGGAGCTGTTTTCGTCATTTCTCTCTTTCTTCTTTTCTCTCTTCCCTTGTGTTTTGATGGCTTTCTTTAGTGTTATATTTAGTTTTCTTTCTTACTTTTGTATATTTATTACAATTGTTGCTTTGTGGTTAACTAGGAGGTTGGTGTACAGCATTCTATATACATACACACATATATGTATATGATATATATGTATATGATATATATGTATTTGAATGTCAACTTTAGTTGATAAGGATTTAATTTGAACACATTTAAAACCTACATTTTTAGACCCACAAACATATTATATTTTTGGTGTCACATGTTACATGTTTTTATTTTATGTTTATCTTAATTATAGTTTTAGTCAACCTTACTACTATTGTCTATAAATCTTAATACTTGTTTTATAAGTGGCTGATCTCACTATGTTACTATATCTATCTTCACCAGTGAGATTTTTACTTTCTTATGTTTCCTTGTTATTAATTAATGAAATTTAGTTTAAAAAAAAGTGCCTTTAACATTTCTTGTAATGTTGGTGTAGGGGTGATGAACTACTATAGTTTTTGCTTATTTGGAAAACTTTTAATTTTCCCTTCAATTCTAAGTGATAACCTTGCAAGATAGTGAATTCTTTTTTTTAATGTTTATTCATTTTTGAGAGAAAAAGAGAACATGTGGATGTGCACACAAGCAGGGGAGTGGCAGAGAGAGGGAGAGAGAGAATCCTAAGCAGGCTCTGTGCTGTCAATACAGAGCCCGATGAGACGCTCTATTCACAAACTGTGAGACATAACCTGAACTGAAATCAAGAGTCAGACACCACCCAGGCACCCTAGTAGTGAATTCTTGAAGGTTTTTTTTTTCCCTTTTAGCACTTGGAATATGTCAGGTCATTCCCTTCTGACCAGCAAAGTTTCTGCTGATAAATGTACTCATAGCCTTATGAGGTTTCCCTTGTATGTAACAAAATCCTCTTACCTCCTGCCCCTGGCCCTTGGTGCTTTCATTTTTTAAATTATTTTTTTAATGTTTATTTATTTTTGAGAGAGAGACAGAACCCAAGTGGGTAAGGGGCAGAGAGAGAGAGAGATACAAACTCCAAAGAAGGCTCCTGGCTCTGAGCTGTCAGCACAGAGCCCAATGTGAAGCTCAAACTCATGAACTTTGAGATCATGGTCTGAACCGAAGTTCGATGGTTAACCGACAGTTGCCCAGGTTAACCAAGGTGCCCCTTGGTGTTTTTAAATTATCTCTTTAATTTTTAAAATTAAAAATTTTAATTTTTTAAATTATCTCTTTAATTTTTACTGTTTTAGCATTTTTCCTTTAGCTCTTTGAACATATTTAAAATAGCTGATTTTCATGTATTCATCGAGTAAAATAAACATCTGAGCTTCCTAATAGATTGATTTTATTGATTGTTTTTAATCTATGCATGGGCTTTACTTTCTTGATTCTTGGTATGTCTCATATTTTTTGTTACAAACTAAACATTTTAAATAATCTATTGTGACAATTCTGTAAATTAAGACATCACCCCTTCCCAGGGTTTGTTGTTGCTCTTTTTATATATCCTTTATTTGTTTAGTAATTTTTCTGAATTAATTCCATAAATCTGTATTTTTTATCATGTGTGAAAACCCTAAGTCTTTACTTGGTTAGCCCAGTGATGGCTAATAATTGAAAAGAGATACATTTGGGGGCGCCTAGGTGGCTTAGTCGGTTGGGCGTCTGACTTTTGCTTAGGTCATGATCTCGCAGTTCGTGGGTTCGAGCCCCGCGTTGGGCTCTGTGCTGACTGCCAGCTCAGAGCCTGGAGCCTATTTTGGAGTGTGTATCTCCCTCTCTCTCTCTCTCCTAGAAATTAAAAAAAAAAAAAAAAAAAAGATACATTTGAATAACTGGAACCAAAAATGTTCTCATTCTTTGCTGAGTGACTCTATGTGCATGTTGTATGCCTTCAAACCTAGCCAGGCAATTTACAATTCCATCTCAAGTCTTCATGTCCTGTCTGTTCATTCCCTTATGTTCAGCCAAAGGTGAGTAGTTATAGCCTCGTAAGGTCTTTCCTCAGCGGGCACATAGTTCTACATTTACATGTGGCCTTCTAGATTCCCAGGAATATGTTGGAGTTTTACAAAACTACTACAGACATATCATCTTCTAGTTTTCCCTTTTAAGATTTTTGGCTAGTCTATTGTTTGTTCCAACAGTTATCCATCTTTCCAGACAGATGTAATGGTAAAACACTTGCCTGTAATTGTTTTTGATAAATGCTCCTTTACCCACTCTCTACAGTGCCACAAGGAAGAAGACTTTTAGTACAGAGTGTGTCCCAAGTCAGCCTTGTAAGTCAGTCTCCCAGGGACCCTTTAGACAGATAAGATTATAAAGTTTCTTTGGAAATTAGGCTTTGAAAGAGATCCAGCTATATTCAGTCATCTATTCCTGTGCCAGGAATGCAGACTATTATTTTTCATGGCTACCACTGAGTTAGAGAGCAGGGGATCGTACAAAAGCAAGATAAAATGCCCAAAAACATACTGTTCTTGTTGAGATTCAACCAATTTTTTCTTCAACAGACAGTCTCTAATTGCTACAAGACTCTAGTTAATTTTCAGAATTCTAAAAACATTCTTCTGATAATTGTCTCAGTTGCTATTATGGAAGAGCACATTTTTGAAGGTCTTTACCCCACTGTTTCTGCTGATATCCATCTCTGTACATTTTCAAATAGTCTCAAAATGTTTGAGATTAAGAAGGGATATAAATAATTAAATCTGAAAGAAACAAAAATATCACAGACAGCAGAATATTATGTAAAGTCTAAAATACCTGATTTAAATTTTAAGTAAATTAATTCTTTTAAAATGTGGGAAAGGAGAATGGGATTACCCTTATATATTTTTATTTAAGAAAATTTGTTAAGAGATTTACAAAATACATTGACTTTCTCTTACCTTTAATATACTTTGCTTTAAAAAACTTAATACATGTCACAGTGCTAAATGTTCACATCTTTAAACTCATTAGCCTCACCTGAGTCTGCTCCCATACGAGGCAGCTTTGGTATCTATTGCTTAGCTCCCCTTGCATAATTTTTAATTAGTTATTCACTTTTAATCCTTAAAAGAGAAGTAAAATACACGCACGGAGCTTAACTTCTTTGTTATTAGGCATCCCTGCATATAATTGAACTAAATTTATAAATTTTATTTTTTCAGTTGGTTTCTTCTAACGGTGTCTTTGTTAGCAAATAAAAAATCTATTATTAGTCCAGTTTCAACAAGTGAACAGAAAAAGAACAGAATATAGGATGCTGACTATTTCTTTGGAGATAGAAGTTTCTTTATATGCAAATTTTCTCTAAAATGATCAATTTTATCAGATCACAGCTATTTTAATGCTAATTGTTGTGGACTTCAGCCTATTCTTTTGTGTTTCTCCACACATTTTCCAGCTGGATTTCACCATGTCCACGAAACAATGGCTTTAAAATCTCAAATGAACTTAAGATATTTCAAGTTCTCTAACTCCTTTTTTAAAAAAAACTGTGGTAAGATATATATATATATAAAACATAAAATTTCCATATTGGTCCTTTTTAAATATATGAACCAGTGGCATTAGGTACATTTACATTGTTGTCCAGTCAATACTGTTATTCATATCCAGAACTTTTCCATCATCTCAAACTGGAACTCTGAATCTATTAAACAATAATTCCCAATCTTCCTTCTCTACAACTCCTAGTGACCACTATTCTATTTTTTTGTCTTATGAATTTGCCTACTCTAGGTACCCCCATTTAAGTGGAATCATACAGTATTTGTCCTTTTACATCTGGCTTATTTCACTTAGCATACTGTTTTGAAAGTGCATCCATACTATATAGCATGTGTCAGAATTTCATTCTTTTTAAAGCTGAATATTAATACTATTCTTAATATTCATATATATACATACATATATATGTGTGTGTATATATATATATATATATATATATATATATCACTTTTTTAAATTTATTCATCACTCCCAGATATTGAAGATTATTTCAACAAAGGGCATATAATAAGTATAGACTTATACACAATCAAAAACTTCGTTGGAAAGAAAAAGAAAATTATAATCAGCAAGTTAAAAAATAACATTGACTATGAATCTCTTAGGAAACATTCATGTACTATGATGCCACATCTACATGGCTAGTATGTAGATAAAATGGAATTTTCATCTATTCAGCTGGATATAGATCCAATACTGATTTACTGCCTGAAATGTAACTTCTACCTGTTTTTTGTTTGTTTCATGTTAATGTACTCCATGTGAAAATCTGTAATTATTCTCAACATTAAGATTCACAAAACACATACCAGAAGTCTTAAGGACTACTTGATAATACATCCTGTTTGGCACCGATTTTGCAATCAGTGTGTTTTGTTCTGTATCCTGTTAGTCTGGTTTTATCTTTTATTCTAACCTAGGTTTCCATTGCCATGTTTCAGAATTTTCCTGGCAATCTGGTTTCCCAGTGAAGCTCTGCTTTACTTCCTAAACTATTACTATTTTCTTCTAACTAGAGATTCTATTTCCATTTCTAGCTTCTCTTTTATTCTTCAACAAGAAAATATCATAAAGTTGGTTTACTATAAACATTTTATTACAATTAGGAAGAATAATTAATAACACAATACCCACTATTCAAATTTAAGAAAATTAATGGGTTATCACAACTACAGCAACCTTTATTGAGGAATGAAGGCCAAACCTTCTGGGATTTGGATGATTAAAATCAACATATGTAAGAGGTAGGATCGCTCATGCAATGTGATGTAAAAGCTTGAGAAGTCAAGAAAGGGCGTGGTGAAAACTCAGCTGTACACTTAGTCAACTGAAACTTGATGGCTCCAGCAAGTTTCTACACACCCACATAAATAAGCTAATGTCAACCAGTAACTGCCCTTTTGTGGTCAGAATCAAAGATAAGGCCACTATTTTTTTAAGACATCATATTCACTTCACATGTGATCCTCAGCAGAAATCAACTGAAATTTCCAAAGTTAAAGATAATATTTTCATTCCTTCTAGCTCTGTTAAATAAATATTAGATAGACACTATGATACTAGAAGAGAACTAGTAGACAAATATTTGGGAAATGAGTTGAATTAATCTGATGGGCAATCCCCATTTCAATGGAAAAGAAGTTTAAAGTGGCTTTCAAATAGGATTGATGATGATGGTTTGGTCAAGGAGGGTATAGGATTCCTTTCAGGATGGTTAAAACCAGGTAGATCTAGCCAGTATCTTTCAAGAGGGGAAGATGCAAAATCCTGGTCAGAAGGCATAGTGTTCTATAGGTCCAAGTATGTCATTTTAAAATTTTAATCTAGAGAAAAATATCTCTACAGTGTATATATATTGTGAAGTATGTTAATATCATAAATAAACTACCAGGACTGTATAAAATACCTTTCTAATTCATAATACTATTGAAACTGTATTTATTAAAAAAGAAGAAAAAAGATTATCGAAAGAAAAACATACAAGATTAGTATCCTATATTTAATACCTATATAAGAGTAGACTATCAATAACCAGAACATTAGGGTGAAGGATATTTCAGAGAACAACATGGGATAATAGTACATTGATTTAATAAATAATACTTTAACTGTAAACTACAAGAGCAACCAAAGTAATCTCTAAGTATTTATTGTCTATTTTCAGCTTTGCTACAGATTTCTGTTGAGTTTGTCATAGTAAGTTACTTTCAAATATATAGGTTTTGTTGCCACTGTATTTTTGTGATAGAACATTAGTATTATTTAATTGTGGCCAAATTACTGAAATATGCAGGATTTATTGAAATTCTGCAGAAAAAGAATGATGGAACATTCAAATTCAGGTATTTTATGACCTACTTAAAATGACAGAGAATCACAGTATAGTTTGTATATTGAACACTAAATGGAAACTTTAGAAACTCTTAGAGCATCAAAAATAATTTTTAATGAATGCTAATGTGCTATTGTTAATGAATGCCTTTTGCACATAACTGGAAAAGTCTATTAATTTCTTTTAATACTTAGATTACATTTATTATTAAAGAATCCAATAACCAATTTTTTTCCATCTTTACAGAATTTAGTCTAACATATTTTACTACCTGTGTGTATTCTCTTCTTCTGATTTAATTCTAGTTGTCCTGATTAAATCATCCATCATTTTTAGGAAGATTTTTTTTCTTATTGGTTTTCTGGTACTGCCTCACTGGTTTTAGCTATTTGCTACTTTCTCTTCCTGATATGTCACTTTGAAAATATTTCAGTGACTTTCTTATATTAAATTTTCTAATAGCATTTTAGTTTCATTTCAGTGTCTGTTCATTTTTCTATTTCTTATCCCTCATGCTTCCTATATCTTTTTATCTGGTGTTGAAACTTTGGATTTCTATGTCTATTTGGGACCTTCAATAAAATAAGTAGCCCTTCCATGAGATAATAAATATTACCCCATATTATCATTACATAGTTTGTAAATATTCCATAGCCCCTATATTCTGTGACACTTAGGAGTAAGAATTTTCTAATGTATTGGATTTGAACGGTTATATTAGCCACCTACTCTTTTTTTTTTAATTTAATAGATTAAGGAATGTTTTACATTATCTCTGAAAAGACCATATAAATTTTCTGTTTTGTGCAACATGGCATCTAAAGAGATACACTTTATAATGATTGAGAATTAACTTTTCAATCTACCCAATAAAGGTCAACCAAGATCAAAATCCATACCAGAAATGTTTGTTTCACACTACAGCAGACATATATGATAGTTAGGCTGGCGATATCTAAACATGGACCCAGAGAATGCATGGATGTTAGAGGAACAGAAGAACTCATGCCTGAGTGAAGAGAAGTACATTGAAAGGTAAAAATTGAGAGGTTGCATTTTAAAGACTCAGATGATCTTAAGAAGGTATGAAGATGGAGCATGGTCTAAGTAGACATATACATATTAGCAAATGATGGCCATGGATGACTAACATATGAAGTAGTATACAGTGAGTTCTGGAGACAGCACCAAAGAATGATTCCAGATAAAGGACAAAAAGATATACAGAGTGGCGGCTCAGGTCATGATCTCAAGGTTTGTGGGTTTGAACCCTGCGTCGGGCTCTGTGCTGACAGCTCAGAGCCTGGTGCCTGCTTTAGATTCTTTGTCTCCCTCTCTCTCTCTCTTTCTCTTTCTGCCCTTCCCCTGCTCGCGCCCGTCTCTCTCTCAAAAATAAATAAACGTTTTTAAAAAAAGACATACAGAGAAAACATAATCAAAAACAGTCATGAAGTTATAATGATATGGTAGTTTTTTCTCTTTCTCTCTTCTAAGTGATACCCCAGAGTCCTGGCATCATCAACTAACCTCATGACTGTAGAATCAATCTTGTAAACTGTAAAACTGGGTCCAAGATTAATAATGGCAACTTGAATCAATATCTGAATTTTTATTCAGGGCTGATAGTACTTTGTATAAATGTGATTTTCAACAGAATGAGCTTATTATTATTATTTCTTACAGGACAAAGGGATCTTTGAGGACAAAAGGCTGTAATGACAGAAAAAATAATGTTATAATTTTGTATTGGGGAAGCAAAGAAAATTTACTTTTAAAAATACAAACTACAAAGATACAAAGATAATGTCTCCCTCTCTAAGATAACTGGAATACACAAAAAGTCATGATTCTTAACTGGGGTGCGGCTGGCACACACTGGAAAGGGTCATATCAGAATTCTCATGTGAAAAGATTAAGGGTCTTTTTATCAAGAGGGTCATGAAATATAGAAGAAAATAATATCAGTGTTGTACAATGACTAACCCAGTGTTGTCACTCAAATGTGTAACAGTCAACAATTGAGTAGCTTGGAATGGCCCAATGATCAAAGTAGGAATTAGGCTCATTAAAAAAAATCATTATTATCATCATTATAGGTAGTTCCACAAATTGTCAATCATCAGTTTAAAATTGATACTTAAAAAATGTATGATAGACACACACCTGACATTGTATGAAAGTGTGCTTTAAAGATCTACAGAATATGAGGTGCCTGGGTGGCTCAGTTAAGCGTCTGACTTCCACTCAGGTCGTGACCTTGTGTTCATGAGTTTGAGCCCCCGTTGGGCTCTGTGCTGACATCTCAGAGCCTGCAGACTGCTTCAGATTCTGTGTCTCCCTCTCTCTCTCTGCCCCTCCCCTGCTTGTGCTCTGTTTCTCTCTCAAAAATAAATAAACATTAAAGAAATTTAAAAAAAAGATCTATAGGCTAAATGTTAGAAAAATGTGGCATTAGCTCCTAAAACAGGGTTGCTTTGAGATCTCTCTTTGAACTATCTCTATCATCAAGTATCCTTGTTGTATATACACATTTCTGATCTATACCTCTGCTTGCTGAGTTGATTCAATGAGTCTGAATTAGGGTGGAATGTGGGAAACTCACTTTTTAAGAAGACTTTTAGGTGATTAAGTAATGTAAGGCATCCTAACATCATGCTTGGAGAACACTGTCCTAGAGTAAAGGGATGAAAATAAAGATCCTTTTTATTATATAGGTGTAATAAAAGCATTTTTTAATACCTCTCAATTGTTCATGGCAAACAACAGTAAGCTTAAAAGAGAAAAAAGAAATTGTAACTTTATATTATAAAAATACATGATACAATTTTTAAAAGATCTTGAGGCGCCTGGGTGGGTCAGTCGGTTAAAAGCCTGACTTCAGTTCAGGTCGCCATCTCACAGTTTGTGAGTTTGAGCCCCGCATCAGGCTCTGTGCTGACAGGTCAGAACCTGGAGCCTGCTTTGGATTCTGGGTCTCCCTCTCTCTCTGCTCCTCCCCCGCTCACACTCAGTGTCTCTGTCAAAAATAAATAAACATTAAAAAACTTTTAAAAAGAAAAAAAAATCTTCTCTAGCCTCTAAATTTCTGAAGTCACTTTTATTAGTCCGATTAGAAAGTAAGAAGCATAAATTAAAAATTAACTATAAAGCAAATTCCTCTGAGATTAACTTCATTTATATGAGGTGTTGTAATTCAGAATTTGGAAAGTAATAGCCAGGTTGAAGACAAGCCCCTGTCATTAAATTGCCCCTCCTTGGTTATGAGTGTACATATCAGTCAGAGCTTAAATCCTTTTGATTCCAAAACAATAGTTTCACTTTCAGGGCTTTTCAGAGATATTTGTGGGAACTTTTCTCCCTCTTGTTTTGTTGATCAGCATAAATAGAAAACATCTACATGGGGCAGGCCACTATTCAGGTTTTAGTTATTTTAAAGGGAAATATAACTTTGATTTAGGAAAAATATTACCCTCTTAATTACAAATAAAATCTCTTATTGTGTATATATGTGTAATATGTAGACAGACATCTATTTAGCTATTATTCATTTTTACTGTTAGAAAAGTTATCAGTGAAGTCAATAAGCAAAACGCATTGTTCATATCTTTATCTGAAAAGATAATACTTAGTGGTTTTATTGTGAGAACTATAAGAAATAAAATAAATATTTTGTGTTTCAAGTGTCACACAAAAACCACTTTTAGCCCCCCCCTTTTTTTTGTCTTTTTGATATTTTATAGGGATTAATTCCAAATGTGTACCATTTCAACAGTAGTATTTGATACTTAGTGGTTCTTAAATAATTTCTATTATCTAAAAATTTAAGTGTTAGAATCTTTAGATTGACCAGGGTAAAAGAACTGCTCTTCGAAATAAATCAAAATGATTGTTTCAGTAAAAATTGATAACATCATACATACAATTTGGAATGTAAAAGCTATTAAAAATTATAAACCTTGAAAAAATCTTTTATTTGAGACATTTTTATCTGGTGAGTCTATTAAGTCAAACATCTAGTTTCATGATATCTTACCATAAGAATGAATCTTCATCCTCATAACTGAGTTGTGTTCTGCTCAAATTATGACCAGGCTTGACAAAGAGACCTATTCTCAGACTGGATTGTAAAGTAGCCACTGTGACACCCTAACAAAACAGTAGAGTTACAGTAAGGGAAACAATACCCTTTTCTTCCCAGTTCAGAACACAAGCCAATTTGACTAATTTAGGAACTGTGACAAAATTAGTAATGGTTTCAAAGTGCATAATCTGAAGATTTCATATGTTTAACTTAGATTTTAATACTTTGTATATAAGATAAAATAAACATAAAATCAAGAAGATTCACATATTGTTGAGTTGCAAAGTGTTATTGTCATAAACAAGCTATAATTTATAACTGTGGCTATGTGTCTTCAAGTTTTTCTTGAAAGACGAGAAGAAAATCCCAGTGCTTGCTTTGACTATATGTATGCATGCGTACACACACACACACACACACACACACACACAAATTGGAACAGTACACGTAAGATTAACACACCCCAAGTGCAAGGATGATTCATACATTTGTGAATCATTTCATATTTGTCACTCTCTGTCCTAGAAGAGATGGGGGAGGGGATGCAGGATGACAAAGGAGATTAAAGGGTAACTAATCTTGACCCCTCATATTTCATTCATTTTAACATACAAAACACCAGTGCTAACAAAAATCTTGGTGTACGAATATAGTGTTGTATGATTCTCTTTATTTCCACTGTAATTTTAAATATAAAAATCTATCACTAGTCAAATTCTAAACCTATGAAACTAATCAGAAGCACACACTAAGATTTATTCTTAACGATACTCTTTTCTGCAATATATGTAATAGGGAAAATTGGAAAAAATCTAAAATGTGAATACAGGAATGACTAAGTAAATTAGAGTAGAGTAATATGATTATTATGTATTTATTTGGAAATCTTATTTTCTGTACTAGTTTCCTATTGCCACTGTAAAAAATTACCACAGACTTAGCGGCTTAAAATAACACAACTTTATTACCAAACAGTTCTGGGGATCAGAAGTCTTAAATGAGCCTCACTGGGAGAAATCAAGATGTCAGTAGGGCTGCATTCTTTCTGGAGAGAATACTTTTCCTTGACTTTTTCAGCTTACAGTCTATTGCATATGCTGCCTCTTGGTCTTTTACTCACATCACTCCAAGCTTTTGTTTCCATCCTCACTTCTACCACTGATTCTCACTCTCCCATCTCCCTCTTAGAAAGATCCTTGTGATTACACTGTGTCCACTAAAAATATCCAGGAGAATGTCCCCATCTCCAAGTGCATTAAATTAACCACATCTACAACATTCCTTTTGCCATGTAAAGTAACATATTCACAGGTTCTGGGGAGTATGATGGGGACACCTTGGGGGGACATTATTTAGCTTACCACATTTTATAAACACATAAGAGCATGTGACTATGTAAAGTGTTTAAACAGTACCTGGGACAAAATACTGTCCACTGTGATTTGTAAAAGGAATGGGTGAACATATGAACTTCTCAGTGCTTTCACAGCCTGATCTGAACTATCATCTCTTGCCTGAATAATTCCAGCAGTCACCTCACATGCCTCCCTGCTTCTACCCTCACCTTCATCTAGTCCCAGCACAACAGCCAGTGCTCTGTTTAAAACATAAACCTGGAGGCACCTCGGTGGCTCAGTTGATTAAGCATCTGACTTTGGATCAGGTCATGATCTCACGGTCCAGGAGTTTGAGCCCCGTGTTGGGCTCTGTGCTGACAACTCAGAGCCTGGAGCCTGCTTTGGATTCTGTGTGCCCCGCTCTCTCTGCCCCTCCCCCATTTGTGCTCTATCTCACTCTGTCTCTCAAAAATAAATACATGTTAAAAAAATTAAAACATAAACCAGATTGCATTTATCCTTGCTTAAAACTGTACAGTTTTCCCCATTTAATTCATCTCTCTGAGTGGCCTCCATAGCCCTACACCACGTGCTCCCTCTAATGTAATCTGTTTAAACAAACTACACTTTTATTCGATCTACTAAACAGTCCCCTTATTGTTTCTCCAAAACACTAGCCTCATCCCCATCTCAGGACTTTTTCACTTATGGCTTCCCCTGCCTGAAATACACTTCTCCCAGATATTCATGTGTCTCATATTCCCATTCATATCTGCTCACTGAGGCCTACTCTGGCCACCCATTTAAATCTCAGCTGATGCATTTCTATGATCCTAATCCTCTTCTGTTATTTGTCCATAGCACAACACTTTTTGGTATTCTACATTTTTTTAATACTTATATTTCCTTATCCCCTACTGAAATATAAATTCCAAGAGACAAGGAATGTTGTATGTTGTGTTCAATGATATATTTTCATTTCCTTGAATACTGTGTGGTACACAGTAAGCACTCAGTAAATAACTGATGAATGAGTGAGAAGACCCTATTACATGCCAGGTTCTGTCTTAAGTCCTCAGGGGCCACATGAGTAAATTTGACCAAGAGTTTCTCCTTTACTGGAGTTGATTTCAAGTTGTCTGTCAAAACGTACTCTGCCCAAGTCTCCAGGTTGATGGATAGAAGAAAATATTTGATGAGAAGTGGTAAGACTGGAAATTATTAATTAGCCTTGCTTTCTTTACAAACCATCCCCACCCTTACCACTCCTATACTTCTGTCCCAATTACTGGGTATTGTTTTACTGATGTTTTGGAGATTACTTTAAATGGATGTAGTTGTTAATTGATGGTGCCATGAAAAACAAACAAAAAACAACATGGTAATCTAAGTGTCACAGAATAAACCATTGGGAAAATAGACTCTCTAACATTACATCATTTTACACATACTCACTTTCTCTCTCTCTGTATATATATATTTTCTCTCTCTCTCTCTATATATATATATTCTATATATCCTTATATATAGAATATACTTACATATTCAGGTAGAATTGACTACAAAGTGAATTGGTCTTTTTCAAAAAATATATTCTTTTTTTAAAAAAAATAACATTTACTTATTTTTTAAATTTTTAAAAATGTTTTATTTATTTCTGAAAGAGAGAGAGAGACAGCAAGAGCAGGGGAGGAAGGGTCAGAGAGAGAGGGAGATACAGAATCTGAAACAGGCTCCAGGCTCTGAGCTGTCAGCACAGAGCTTGACGTGGGGCTCAAACCCATAAACCATGAGATCATGACCTGAGCCGAAGTCAGACACTTAACTGACTGAACTACCCAGGTGCCCCTAACATTTATTTAGTTTTGAGAGACAGAGAGAGACGGATCATGAGCAGGGGAGGGGCAGAGAGAGAGAGAGGAGGACACAAAATCTGAGGCAGGTTCCAGGCTCTGAGCTGTTTGTTAGCACAGAGCCTGACATGGGACTTGAACTCATAAACTGTGAGACCATGTCCTGAACTGAAGCAGACACTTAGCTGACTGAGCCACCCTGGCACACCAAAATATATGTTCTTACTGACTATCATATTTAAACTGCATAAGTATAAATCTCTGTCTCAAGTGCATCCTTCAGTAAGTCACATGAAGTCCTGACGTTTACTAGTGACTTTAGGTTGGGATTTTTTTCATTTGTTTTTCCACACACTACACATATAGCAACTGTTTTTAGAAGTCAATCAAACCAGGGAAATCAGTCATTAGTAAGCAAAAGGTTTAAAACAGCTGATTTATACCTTGTCATTACTTTCTATATATCAAACACTCTTAAATTTTAGAAGAAAAAGGCTGATGCTGCATCATTCCAAAATTTCTTTAAAGATTATTATTTTTTAAAGTTTATTTTGAGGGAGAGTGAAAGAGTGGTGGAAGGGCAGAGAGGGAAGGAGGATCCCAAGCAAGCTCCATGCTGTTAGCACCAGGCCCAAAATGGGGCTCAAGCCCATGAATCATGAGATGATGATCTGAGCCGATATTAAGAGTTGGACACTTAACCAACTGAACTACCCCAGGCACACACCCCCACTACAAATTTCTTTAAATCAGAGAGTGCAGGGCCAAAATACACCAAAAGATTGACATGTAACTTCCTACTTTCTGATCTCAACCATCAGGGTTCCCACAGATGAGATTAACAAAGACCAAAGAATTTAATGTACTGTTCCACTCAGTTTTACTTTTTCTATTGCAATGAACATCTTATTGAAATTGCCAAGTGTAGGTATTAAAAAATACTATATTTTAAAGATTCATCAAAAAGCAAAATATGAAGAAATTCAACAACATCGTTACCATAGCTAATCACGTCCTCTTAAAGTATTCACCATGATTTATGGATGTGGGGGGGAGGAGGGATGGGCATGGAGGAGGGCACTTGTGGGGATGAGCACCGAGTGTTATGTGGAAACTAATTTGACAATAAACTATTTGAAAAAAAAATAAAAAAAAATAAAATGAGCTAAAACTATGAAAAAAAGAAGTATTCACCATGATTTTTCCTTCACATTTTGTGAGAAAATATAAGCAAGTATCAATTTCTCCTCAAATCCTTATTAGACATTTGAAAACTATGAAATCTTAAAGGGTATCCATTATTTTATGTATTTCTGTTCCATGAAAATTACCCTTTTCAAAAAAAAATATATTATTGAGGACTTTAAAAAATAACATTTGAGAAGGCACCTATATTTTTGAAATGTTAGTAAATTCTGACCCATTTTATTATCAACTATAATTTTACTATCTTCATATGTAGATATTTTCTAATTATACTCCCAAGGCAATAACAATGGTGTTGTTAAGATACAGTTAAATACTCATCAGATAAATTCATTTTTACTTTTTATGTAGTGATATTTAATAGTTTTATACAAAAATTATATCTTGCTTATGAACTCAAAATGGATCAAAGACCTAAATGTGACACAGGGGACCATCAAAACCCTAGAGGAGAACACAGGCAACAACCTCTTTGACCTCAGCCACAGCAATTTCTTGCTCAATACATCTCCAAAGACAAGGGAATTAAAAGCAAAAATGAACTATTGGGACCTCATCAAGATAAAAACTTCTGCACTGCAAAGGAAACAATCAACAAAACCAAAAGGTAATTGACAGAATGGGAAAAGATATTTGCAAATGACATATCATTTAAAAGGTTAGTATCTAAGGTCTATAAAGAACTTACCAAACTCAACAATCTGAAAAACAAATAATCCAGTGAAAAAATGGGCAGAAGACATGAATAGACACTTTTCCAAAGAAGACATCCAGATGGCCAACAGACACATGAAAAACTGTTCAACATCACTCATCATCATGGAAATACAAATCAAAACCACACTGAGATACCACCTCACACCGGTCAGAGTGGCTAAAATGAACAAATCAGGAAACTACAGGTGCTGGTGAGGATGTGGAGAAACGGGACCCTCTTGCACTGTTGGTGGGAATACAAACTAGTGATGCCCCTCTGGAAAACAGTGTGGAGGTTCCTCAAAAAAACTAAAAATAGGACTACCCTATGACTCAGCAATAGCACTGCTAGGAATTCTCCAAAGGATACATGAGTGCTGATTCACAGGGGCACATGTACCCCAATGCTTATAGTAGCACTTTCAACAATAGCCCACTTATGGAAATAGCCTAAATGCCCATCAACTGATGAATGGGTAAAGATGTAGTTTATATACACAATGGGATACTACTTGGCAATAAAAAAGAATGAAATCATGCCATTTGCAGCAATATGGATAGAACTGGAAGGTATTATGCTGAGTGAAATAAGTCAGAAGGACAGATATCATATGTTTTTACCCATATGTGGAACTTGAGAAACTTAACAGAAGACCATGAGGGAAGGGAAGGGGAAAAATAGTTACAAACAGAGAGGGAGGGAAACCATGAGAGACTCTTAAATACAGAGAAAAAACTGAGGGCTGATGGGGGAGGTGGGGAAGAGGAGAAAATGGGTGATAGGGATTGAGGAGGGCACTTGTTGGGATGAGCACTGGTGCTGTATGTAAGCCATGAACCATGGGAATCTACCCCAAAAACCAAGACCACACTGTATGTTAGCCAATTTGACAATAAATTATATTAAAAAAAAGAAATTGTATCTTGCTTGAAAACACAAATGCCAAAGTCCATGACTTTTTAAACTTAATCACTGATATCTTCAAAATAACTGACCATGATTACTCATTTGCTTTTTTTGTGTGTGTTTTCCTTAGTTTCTAGTTTCAATAAAAAAATCTGAGACCTGGGAGTAATTTATTAGTAATGTGTCCCAGAATAAGCCACTCAATATCTCTGAGCATCACTTCATCTATGATATGCAGATAATTATTTCTGACCTACTTCACAGGAGGATTTAAAAATGGAACAATATGGAGGCATGTTGTAAGCACTACAATAACTAGAAATGCTGTAGTATTTTCTATCAGAGAAATGAGGTGGTTGGATAAGTGTTCTCAGCTTAATTATAGTTAAAATGTCTCTCCCTTTTTTCAGATTATCTTTCGTAGAAAATGGGGTGTCATGAGCTACATAAAGACAGCTATTGCATAATTCCACTTACATGAGGTGTCTTATTCATAAAATCAAAGACTAGGATGGTGATTACTAGGGGCTAAGAGAAGGGAGAAATTGGAAGTTATTAACTTACAAGCACAAAGTTTCAGTTAAGTCAGATGAATAAGCTCTAGAGATCTGTTGTACAATGCTGTGCCTGTAGTTAACAATACTGTATTACGCACACAAAATGTGTTGAGGACATATCTCATATCAAGTATTCTTATCCTGATAAAATAAAAAAGAAACTACCCTATTGTGCAACTGTATGATTCCACTGATAATAAATATCCAGAACAGGCAAATCCATAGAAACAGAAAGCAGATTTGAGGTTATCAGAGACTGGGAAGGGGGAATAATGAAGAGTTAATCAGTACAGACTTTCTGTTTGGGGTGATAAAAATGTTCTGGAAATAGCAATGATTGTATGATACTGTGCATGTAATAAATGCCACTGAATTGTATTTTAAAAAAATGATTAAAATGGTAAATTTTACATTACATATATTTTATCAAAATAAAAAATGAAAGAAACTAGGGGATCATGATGGGCTCTTGGGTGGCTCAGTCAGTTAAGCATCTGACTCTTGATTATGGCTCAGGTCATGATTTCACACTTCATGAGATTGCACCCCATATTGAGCTGTGCTCTGACAGTAGGAAGCCTGCTTCATATTTTTCTCTCTCCCTTCGTCTTTGCTCCTCCCCTGCTCATGCTCTTTCTTTCTCTTTCTCTCTCTCTCAAAAAGAAATAAATAAACTAAAACAAAAAAACGAAAAAAGAAAATAGGGGGCCATGAAATTCCTTTTTCTTCCCCTAGATCAATTATCAGACCATAAAAAACAAACAAACAAAAAACCACAAATAAGCATTCACTCAACAAACACTGAGTGCTGAGTTTCAGCTGGCCTTTCTTTAAAGATACCCTAAGCAGCCACTGTTTTCCTATGTGGAGAATACAAATGATTTAAGTTGGAAGGTATTCACAACTTCTTATAAATGCAGTACTAAGCAAGAACTTCTCACTTTGAGGCTGACTCTGTACTTCATGATATTTGATAATAAAGATCTATGCCTGCCACCTATTTCTTCCTTCACTCTCATCTTTACTATGATTTTCACAATGGTGAAAGCATACTGACTTTAAGAAGCTCATTTTGGGGGGCACGGCAAGATGGCGGAAAAGTAGGGTGTTCACTATCTCCTGCCTGCATCTTTCAAACAAAGAAGGACTGAAGCCAAAAAACTCTGAACCCTAAGAGGCTGGGAGGAAAAGAGACAGAGTCCATTAAAAAGACAGCCTCATAGCTGCATGGCTTTCGGAGAAAAATCCCACCTCTAGCCGTGGAGATATCTTCAGGCTGGGTGCTGGGGGATCGCAGTCACAGTAGGATTCAAGAGGAGCCAGTCCCATACTCGATCACCTGATCCCTTGGGGAGAAAGCGCCCAGGCTTGCGGGATTACACTTTGGGCAGTATTATTATTGTAAACCGAGTAAGATCTGGAAATGAGGCTGGGTGCAGGACATAATACACCACCCACCTTGGCTGCGTCCATTGCTCAGTGAGATCAGACCCAAAAGAGTGCTTTCCAATGCCTGGTTTGGAGGGGACAGAAGGGTCACCATCTTTCTCCCCACAACCAAGTAGGTGAGGTGGCGCATGGAATAGTGGAGGCAAGACCCGCCTACACCAAACCATGCCCATCTGCCATAAGTAGTTACTTGGTTACCAGAGGCTGTATATGGAATAAGGAAGCAGCCCCTCTCCCAAGATCAACACTGACACACTGTCATGATTGACTTTAGATCAATTCTAGCTATTCAGACAGACATTCTTCCTTATTAAGTCCTTATTAAGTCTCCCCTCCTCAGGACCCGGTTTTCTGGTTATAGTTTCACTTAAACAGGCATATATAATCCATTCGCTTGATGCATGTTCTATCTCCATCTTTAACCTTCCTTTCTCTCTCTCTGAAACAATCAGACTATATAGTTGCTCTGGATAACATTATCTTCATTTTTTTTCTTCTTTCTTTCTTTCTTTTTTTCTTCTCTATTCTCCTTACATCCTGCCATATTCTCCTTTCTCTTTATCTGAATTAAGGCTTTTAGTCTCTGCCTGGTCAATGTTCATCTTCTCTTTCTCCCACCCCTGTTATTTCAGTCTTTGTAAATGCTCCTCCATCAGCACACTACTCTCTATTTGTAGATGGGATTTCTGGTTTTATGCTTTTAGAGTGTCATTTGTCTTTGGCTATTTTTGTTTGTTTTGTTTTGTTTTTGTTTTGTATTTTTTCTTTTTTTCCTTCCATTATGCTGGTTTGTCTGATTTGTTTGTGCATGTGCGTGCTTTTGTTCCATTTATCTGTTTTCCTTTCCAGGGCTACCTCAACAAACAAGCCAAAGTACACAGGGTGAACAGCCCCAAATATCACTACAAGTAGGGAAATAAAATAACCAAAGTATCAACAAGAGACACCAAGAGACACCACTAAAAGAACACTACCTGAAGAGACAGGCTCTGGACAGTCAATAAGCCTCCTTTAATTAATAGTCCTTGCAGGTGCAGAGCACATAACAAGCCTTTAAAACTAACAAGAGACAGAAAGCTAGCCAAAATGACAAAATGGAAGAACTCTCCTCTAAAGAAATTCCAGGAAAAAATGACAGCTAAAGAACTGCTCAAAACAGACATAAGCAACATAATTGAACAAGAATTTAGAACAACAGTCATAAAATTAATTGCTTGGCATGAAATAGGCACGGAAGACATCAGAGAAGCTACTGCTACAAAGACTATGGAGCTTAAAAATAGTTGTGATGAATTAAAAAAAAAAGCTACAAATGGGGTGCATAACAAAATGGAGGCAGACAATGCATGGATTGAAGTGGCAGAGAGGAGAATAGGTGAATTAGAAAACACAATTTTAAAAAAAGAGAAGCCAAGAAAAAGAGGGATAAATTGATCCAGGAGCACAAAAGGAGAGTTCAAGAACTGAACGATACAATCAAACAGAACAATATCCATATCATAGGAATTCCAGAAGATGAAGAAAGAGTGAAAGGCACTAAAGGGGTACTTGAACAAATTATAGTGAGGACTTCCCCTATCTGAGGAAGGAAACAGACATTGAAATCCAAAAGGCACAGAGAACACCCCTCAGACGTAACTTGAATCGATGTTCTGCATGATGTATCATAGTGAAACTGGCAAAATATAATGAAAAAGACAGAACTCTGAAAGCAGCTAGGGATAAAAGGGCCCTAACATACAAAGGGAGACTTATCAGAGTAGTTGCAGACCTATCTACTGAAACTTGGCAGGCCAGAAAGGAATGACAGGAAATCTTCAATGTGATGAACAGAAAAAATATGCAGCCAAGAATCCTCTATCCAGCAAGCCTGTCATTCAGAATAGGAGAGATAAAGGTATTCCCAAATAAACAAAAATTGAAAGAATTCATCATCACTAAACCAGCCCTACCAGAAATCTTAAGGGGGACTCTATGAGGGAAATGTTGCAAGGAACAAAAGGTAGCAGAGACACCAACACAATCAAGAATACGACAGAGAACACAATGACTCTAAACCCATATTGTTCAATAATAACACTGAATGTAAATGGACTAAATGCTCCAATCAAAAACATAGGGTATCAGAATGGATAAAAGAACAAAAGCCATCTATTTGCTGTGTATAACAGACTCATTTTAGACCTGGGGATACCTTTAGATTCAAAGTAAGGGGATGGAGAAATATCTATCAGTTACTGGAAGTCAAAAGAAAGCCAGAGTAGCCATACTTATATCAGACAAATTGGACTTTAAAGTAAAGGCAGTAACAAGGGATGAAGAAGGGATGAAGAAGATGTAATTATATAATAATTACAGGGTCTATCCAGCAGGAAGAGCTAACAATTATAAATGTCTACACACCAAATATGGGAGCACCCAAATACATAAAACAATCACAAACAGAAACAATTTTATTGATAAGAATGTGCTAATGGCAAGGGACTTTAATACTCTACATATAGCAATGGATAGATCAACTAGACAGAAAATCACTAACGAAACAATGGACCTGAACGACACATTGGATCAGATGAACCTGACAGGTATATTTAGAACTTTACATCCTGAGGCCAGGGAATTTACTTTCTTCTCAAGTGCGCATGGCACATTCTCCAAGATAGATCACATATTGGGTCATAAAGTAGCCCTCAGTAAATATAAAAGAACTGAGATCAGACCATGCACACTCTCAGATCACAATGCAATGAAACTTGAAATCAACCAAGGAAAAAGTATGGAACACCTCCATAAAAATGGAGGTTAAAGAACACCCTATAAAAAATGAATGGGCCAATCAGGCAATTAGAGAAGAAATTAAAAAACATATTGAAACAAATGAAAATGAAAACACAACAATTCAAACACTTTGGGATGCAGCAAAGGCTATCCTAGGAGGAAAGTACGTTGCTCTCCAGGCCTGTTTCAAGAAACTAGAAAATGCACAGATACAAAATCTAACAGCACACCTAAAGGAGCTAGAAACAGAGCAACAAGAGCACCCCAATCCCAGCAGAAGAAGAGAAGTAATAAAGATCAGGTCAGAAATAAACAATATAGAATCCGAAAACATGGTTGAACAGATCAATGAGACCCAGAGATGGTTTTCTGAAAAAATAAACAAAATTGATAAACCTCTAGCCAGACTTCTCAAAAAGAAAAGAGAGAGCACCCAAATAGACAAAATCATGAATGAAAATGGATTTATTACAACCAATCCCTCAGAAATACAAACAATTATCAGGGAATACAATGAAAAATTATATACCAACAAACTGGAGAACCTAGAAGAAATGGACAAGTTCCTAAACACACACACCCTACCAAAATTCAAATGGGAAGAGATAGAAAATCTGAACAGACCCATAACTAGTGAAGACATTGAATCAGTTATCAAAAATCTCCAAACAAATAAGAGCCCTGGGACAGATGGCTTCCATGGGGAATTCTACCAGACATTTAAATCAGAGTTAATATCCATTCTTCTCAAGCTATTCCAAAAAACAGAAATCAAAGGAAGACTTCCAGACTTATTCTACGAAGCCAGCATCACTTTGATTCTCAAACCAGAGAGACCCAGCAAAAAAAACACAGAACTATAGGCCACTATCCTTGATGAATACAGATGCAAAAATCCTCAACAAGACACTTGCAAGTCGAATCCAACAGCACATAAAAAGAATTATCCACCAAGATCAAGTGGGATTCATTCCTGGGTTACAGGGCTGGTTCAACATTCGCAAATCAATCAATGTGATACATCACATCACAAAAGATAAAAATCATATGATCCTGTCGATAGATGCAGAAAAAGCATTTGACAAAATACAGCATCCCTTCTTAATAAAGATCCTCGAGAAAGACAGGATAGAAGGAACTTTTTAAACATCATAAAACCCATCTATGAGAAGACTTCATTCAGCTAACATCATCCTCAATGGGGAAAAACTGAGAGCTTTCCCCCTGAGATCAGGAACACAACAGAGATATCCACTCTCACCACTGTGTTTAACATAGTGCTGGAAGTCCTAGCATCAGCCATCAGACAACACAAGGAAGTCAAAGGCATCAGAATTTGCAAAGATGAAGTCAACTTTTCACTTTTTGCAGATGGCATGAAACTCTACATGGAAAACCCAACAGACTCAACCAGAAGCCTACTAGAACTGATTCATGAATTCTGCAAAGTCACAGAGTACAAAATCAACATACAGACATTGGTTGCATTTTTATACACCAATAATGAAGCAACAAAAAGAGAAATCAAGAAACTGATCCCATTCACAATTGCACAGAAAACCATAAAATACCTACGGATAAACCTAACCAAAGATATAGGAGATCTATATGATGAAAACTATAGAAAACTTAGGAAGGAAATTGAAGAAGACACAAAGAAATGGAAAAACATTTCATGTTCGTGGATCGGAAGAATAAATATTATTAAAATGTCATTGCTATCTAAAGCAATCTACATTTTCAATGCAATCCCAATCAAAATTACACCAGCATTCTTCTTAAAGCTAGAACAAACTATCCTAAAATTTGTATGGAACCACAAAAGACCCTGAATAGCCAAAATAATATTGAAGTGAAAACCAAAACGGGAGGCATCACCATCCTAGACTTTAGCCTCTACTACAAAGCTGTAGCCTTCAAGACAGTATGGTATTGGCACAAAAACAGACACATAGGTCAATGGAATAGAATAGAGAACCCAGAATTGTACTCGCAAATGTATGGCCTATTAATCTTTGACAAAGCAGGAAAGAGTATCCAATTGAAAAGGACCATCTTTAACAGATGATAATGGGAGAACTGGACAGCAATGTGCAAAAGAATGAAACTAGATCACTTTCTTTCACTTACACAAAAATAAACTCAAAATGGATAAAGGACCTGAATGTAAGACAGGAAACCATCAAAGTCCTAGAGAATAAAGCAGGAAACAACCTCTTTGAACTCAGCTGCAGCAATTTCTTACTCAACACATCTTTAAAGGCAAGGGATTTAAAAGCAAAAGGAACTACTGGGACCTCAACAAGATAAAAGTCTTCTATACTGCAAAGGAAACAATCAACAAAACTAATAGGTAACCAACAGAATGGGAAAAGATAGTCGCAAATGCCATATCACATAAAGGGCTAGTATCCAAAATCTATAAGGAACTCCCCAAACTCCATACCTGAAAAACAAATAATCCAGTGAAGAAATGGGCAGAAGATATGAACAGACACTTCTCCAAAGAGGACATCCAGATGGCCAACAGACACATGAAACGATGCTCAGCATCCCTCCTCATCAGGGAAATACAAATCAAAACCACACTGAGATACTACCTCACACCATTCAGTATGGCTCAAATGAACAAATGAGACTATAGGTGCTGGCGAGGATGTGGAGAAATGGGCAACCTCCTATAGTGTTGGTGGGAATGCAAACTTGTGCAGCCGCTCTGGAAATCAGTGTGAAGTTGTCTCAAAAAATTAACAATAGAACTCTCCTATGACCCAGCAGTAGCACTGCTAGGAATTTACCCAGGGGATACAGGAGTGCTGATGCATAGGGACACATGTACTCCAATGTTCATAGTAGCGCTTTCAAAAATAGCCAAATCATGGAAACAGCCTAAATGTCCATCAACTGATGAACGGATCTAGAAGATGTGGTTTATCTATACAATGGAATACTACATGGCAATGAGAAAGAATGACATCTGGCCATGGGTAGCAACATGGATGGAACTTGAAGGTGTTATGCTGAGTGAAATAAGTCAGGCAGAGAAAGACAGATACCATATGTTTGCACTTATCAGTGGATCAGGAGAAACTTAACAGAGGACCATGGGGGAGGAGAAGGGGAGAAAATAATTGAGGAGAGGGAGGGAGGCAAACCATGAGAGACTCTTGAATACTGAGAACAAACTGAGGGCGGATGGGGGTGGGGAGAGAGAAAGGGGGTGATGGGCATGGAGGAGGGCACTTGTTGGGATGAGGACTGGGTGTTATATGGAAACCAAGTTGACAATAAACTATAAAAAAGAAAAGAAGCTCATGTTCATTAAAAGGAAAATATAAGTTAACATCGTTTTTGTACCACAACTCTCCCAGGACTTACAGTTCCACTTGGTTACTCTGTTGATGTCTCACCATCAGTAGGACTCATACTGCCCTTAACACCTCCCTTTCCCACCCTGAAGCTCCTCTTTCTGACTTTACTACCCCTATTAATGTCACCACCCCTCCCCATGGCCCCCTAGTTTGAGATGTTTTTGTGTCTCAGACATCACATATTTGCTTTCCTCTTTCTTCCATTCTATGACTAACATTGTTTCCCATTTTATAAATTTCATATTTTGGGCACATAAAATCTTGGGCCTAGATTATTTGCAAGTATTAATAAAAGATAGTTCGTCCAACAATTTTTCTCCACTCTATTGCTGAGATAATTTCTTGGGAGAGTTTATGTTCTTTCCCATCTCAGAAACCTTCACTAGAGCTGAGCCTCCTTAGACTACATTCAAAGCTATCCTTAGGATTGTCCATCTTTCTAGGCTCTTCTCCCAATAGCCATGAAACTTCACTCCTTGTTCTTTGTGCCAAAACCTATTTTTTTTTTTTTTTGGTTTTTACTTGCTCTTGCCATTAACTTTTTCCAAAATTTACATCCAACCTCTTATTGCATCTTTACTTCTTACTCTACCCATTATTGATCTAATCCATCACCTTTATGAAAGAAAACCTGGTACAGTCTGATTTTTCTTTACCTGCTCATTGCTTTTTAAATGATCAATGGTTTGCTTTTCAGAACTTATATTTTATCTGTTTGACAATATTGGTACTAGGCTCAGGACATTCTTGATTTGTCCTTATATCTTACAGTATAGAACCAACAGATTGACTACAAATGAAAAACAAAATCATAAGGGAGGATGAAAAAAAAGTTGAGAGTTTTGATATATTGAGGAAAAAAGTCATTATCTGAGACAGAGGAGGAAAAGACAATTTTAGGGAGAGAAAAGAAAATATACTGAAGAAAGCGGTAAATATGTATATTAAGGAAATTAAAATATCTACATTCTTCCCTTGGCTGTTGGATTTTGTTAGTTTTAATGGTTACCCTTTGTGTTCCCTGGAATATCTAAAGGTTTTAACAGTACTAGGTAAATGAAAGAAGAAGCCATTCAATACTTATTGCTCTTTCATTTTCAGACAAAAATCCTTTGCAGCCTACAATTTCTGGGGACTTTTCTTGTTTCACTAAGTAAAGATAATAAGAGTCATGAGTCAGTATCGATTTTAATCTTTGGATTATAAGAAAATATATAAATATCTTGTTCATTATCTTATTCTTTTAAAGTTCTTATTCAAACTCCAATTAATTAACATATAGTATAACATACAGGTTGTCTTACTATTTTTTATCTCAGAGAGAGAGAGAGAATGAGAGAGTGAGCATGAGTTGGGGAGAGGGGTAGAGGGAGATAGATAGCCAGAAAGCCAAGCAGTTTCCATGTGTAGCACAGAGCCCAACTCAGGGCTCCATCTCATGACCCTGGTATCATGAACTGAGACAAAATCAAGAGTCAGATGCTCAATCGACTGAGCCACCCAGGTGCTTACTTTTAAGAAAGGGACATGCTTTAACAATTAACTTATTCTTTAATTATTTTAGTATTTGTCACAGATTCCCAAGCCTCCATTGTTGTAATGTACACTTAGAAACTGATTAATGCTTTCTTAAGGACCAGGAAAAAACATAGAAAGGAAGTTATTCTTGCTTTTAATTTTTAAGGTTTTATGAAGGGAGAAACTTTACTTTCATTAGACTGTATCTATGTCTTAAAACTACCAGTAATTTGCTCCAATACAGTATAATTAGTATAACAATACTTACTGAATGCCTGCCATATGCCTGATGCTTCATGTTAACATATGTTTTCACAATCTTCACAATAATATTGATTGATCATATGCACATTTTATAAGTGAGGAAATTGACTTTCTATGTAGCTAAGGAACTCACACAAGGTTATGTGGATGAACAAGTTTTTAATTTAGGGCAAGCACACATACACATTTCCCAGGATGCCATGCTATGCTAGTCAGGCGATCTCACGTCTCTGAGCTTTCTACAAATTAGAGAAGAGGCATACAGGTTCCGGAACTTCTGGATATCTACGATCCACAACAGAGGTCAACCCACTCTAGGGCCTCTAGCTCTACCCTCAGGTGTACATTGCCTGAGGGCACCTTTAGGTGTCACTAGCAGGCCTAACGTAAAAATGAGTCAAAAAAAAAAAAAAAAAGCAGAGAGGAACAATAAAGGTGACAGGAAAACAAAGAAAAGAAAGAGATAAAGGGGAGGCATACTTTTGGTGAGAAGTGAGACTACCACAACCAACTAGCTACCAGATAACCCATTTGTGGGTCTACTTTCATACCTAACACATTTCTGAAAACGTGTATGAAGAATCTCATGTGCAGTAGTCAAATAATAATCAAACATAGTGAGACTGTCTTCCCAGAGAATATAAGGGGGGCAAAACTACCTCTTTTTTGTTAGATCTGGTTTTAAATTATAAAAATTCCAACATTACATACAACTTCTTAATTTTTTTTTTATTTGACATTCAAATACACACTAGATATGCTTAACTCTCATGAGAATCAGGTTACAATATGATTTTTTTAACTGTTCTTTAAAACCTATTAATTAGGTTTATAAAAGTTGTGCTTCTAGTCAGCTGAGCCAGCACATTTGTTTTTTCATATTTTTCATAAAGTGATAAGGACAAAATGCAATGATATTAAAATAATTACAAATAACTGCTGCACATAAATGGTGATGTTACTGAAACTGATTTATAGCCTAAGAAGAGTTCCTTTTTGTGACAGCTTAAAATGTTTGTCAGCTGATTATGAAGGTCTGAATTCAGAGCACTGAAGGCTGTTAGGGATGCTGATATATAATTTGTGAAAATGAAATTTCTATAGAAGAAAGATGAACACATGAAAAACAAACTGCCTATGATCACCTACCTTTTGTCTCCTTGGTTCAGTCTCTCTGAGGCCATCCATCCAGTGTTCCTTTAATTATAATTCATCAAGGACTGGGCTGCTTTTTCAAACCTGAAAGGGTCAAAAGTTCACTTCATCATTCTTTCATTCCTTCCTTCCTTCTTTCCCTCCCCCTTTTCCTGTCTCCTTTCTTTCTTTCTTTCTTTTTCTTTTCTTTTCTTTTCTTTTCTTTTCTTTTCTTTTCTTTTCTTTTCTTTTCTTTTCTCCTTTCTTTTCTTTCTTTCTTACATTCATTAAGCTTCTTTTCCCTTGAAGTATCAACATTATAAATGCCCTCCTCTAGGCCTCATGGAAGAACATATGAATGATGAGGCAGTTTTCCCTCAAGGGGCTACAAACTCTGAGGTCCACAAGAATGCAAAGACTTGTCTGTTCTCTGCTTGTTCTTATCTCCTTCGCTGATGAATCCCAGTAAATGGAACAATGGCTGGTACTCTAGCAGTAGGCACTCAACAAATACTTGTTGAATTCATGAATATATCTAAAAATAGGAAACTGTGCTCATAAATAAAGGACGGAAAGAAGGAAGTGGGAGGGAAGGGAGAGAGGGAGGGAAAGAAAGGAAGAAAGAAAACTAAAGGATTTATAGTGGGGGAAACCTTAGCAGTTACATAGTCTGTGTAAACCAACCAGGTTATTCCATGTATTAAGGGAGAGTTAAGATAACATTTTTGTTTATAGTCTTAATACAGTATTTTATCAACATTACAGTAGAATAAATAAATACGTATTAAGTGCTTATGAAGCACCCAACCAGAATCAGGCTTTATAAAGGACATAGGAAAAATAAGATATTAACTATATTTTAATATTTGCAAAGTACAGTGTTTCACAATAAATGGAGCCTATTATTAAGTAGTTTAAACCTAGAATTCTGAGAATGCTTTGTGTTAGTAAAACTATAGCTACAAATACCTGTCAGGAAGAAAGTAGGAAAATAAAAGATGAAAGAAACATCAAAGCTAATTTAAAATAGCACCATAACATTACTAAATTTTGCAATGCTTAATATGATATTAGTCTTGGTTCTTATAAACAGCTTACTAAACATCTTTCAATATCATGAAGCATTTATTCTTTCAGATAAACTAAAGCTATTAAATGTTTCCTTGTTCAATTCACTTGTGCCTTATCTTTAGAGCACTTTGGAGTCCTTAAAGTTTTCCTGCTTTGATTTTCTAAAGGTGTCTTTTACTGAAGCTGCTACCCTATAGAAAGGCAAATTAATCAGCTTATATCACTTACTGCTCACTTTTTCTGAAGTAGCTGAGTAGCATCCCTAAATTAGACAGAGTATTGGAAAAGAACTTCCCCAATACCTGGACAGTAATGGTAGAAATGCTCGGAAACTTTCTTCAGAGAGGGTAGTTTTCTTTATTAATTGCTTTGTTTGTGTTTATTGGTTCTTTTGTTATCTTTTGTTTTCAGATTTGCTCTTGGAGTAAGTAATGACAAAAAAGGTGAAACAGGATGGAAGGAACTTTTTACTGTGAGAAAAAGTGACTACATGAATTGGTCTATATAGCAACTACATGGAAGGTCATAATTATATCTAAGATAATATACTAGCTGTATAAAGTGTGGAGGCAGATTATATAGCATTTATAGTAGTAACTCACATCTAATTTATGTATCTTTGTTAACACTTACCAAGTCTGGTTTAAGATACAGAAAATGTAGTTTTCTCTTAGTTACCATTTTGGATTATGAACTCCATATGGTTATAATGAGTGCTTAATTTGTTTTCTACCGGACATTCCTAGCCCGTTTCTTACATATTATAAGTGCTGGTGCAAAATATTAGTAGACTTTAACTAGTTAACTTCAGACTTCATATTATATATTATAAATTATTTAATGTTGTCACAAAGAAATTTTTAACATTCAAAAGCAATCCATGTCTGATAAAGAATATTCAGAATGTTTCGAATATAGTACAAACCATAATAAGAAATAATTTAAAAGAAACCTTCACAGCCTCACAAATAAAAGGTGTATTTGTTCATTCAACAAAACTGAGCACTACCAGGGTTTGGGCAGATCCTTTCCAGGTGTGTGTGAAAGGGGTGGACAGTTCCAACAAGGCACTGTCTTCATGCTGTCTCTGTTTCAGGGGTGGGAGACAGGCCATAGAGAAACAAACAAACAAAACCTGAGACAGAAGGAGATGGCACAAAGTTCGGAAGTTAGAACTTAATGTGTATGAAGCTTTTGTGGCTAGAAAAAGTGAACAGAGGATAAGTGTGGTATAGGATGCTCAGGTAGGCTGGCTGCTATAAGAATGATACATGTCCAAACTGGTAGAAGAAAAGGCCTACAGGAGGCCACTGCAATAATATATTTACCCAAGAAATGACAATGGTTTGTATTGAGCGAACAGAAGAAAAGGAGAAATGGTAAATTGAAGATGATATTTTGGTAATAGAACTCAGAGGACTATCTGATAGATCGGACGTGGGAAGGAATCAGAAATGGCCCTAAGGTTTTTATTTGAATCTATAGGTGGATGATAGTTCTGTTTACTGAGATGGGGACTGAAGGAAAAATGGTGAGTAGGAAACCTTTACTTGCCACAAAGTACCAATATTCCCCTTCCTTCGTGGTAACACAACTCAATTTTGATAACACATTTGGTAACACAATTAAAGATGGAAACAAGTCCAGCTACAATACATTTTTCCATTACCTTCCTTGCAGCTAGGTATGTGCCCTTTGGCCAAGGGGATATATTTGGAAATACCGTGTAAGAGTTTGGAAAGGTTGCTTCAATCTGAGTGATGTGCCCTTTTCATCCTGTTATCTTTCCTCTGAAACTCTGGCAGGATGGGCAGCATGCCAAGACAACCATGGATATTGAAGTGATCTGAAAGATGGAATCTCCTGCTAACACAGTGAATCAGAAACACAAAAAGAAACCTGATGACCAAGGAGTCTTCATGGCAGCTCTGAATGTGGACCTTCAGACCTTTACCGTATAAAAGAGAAACAAAAGTTATAGTTTTTAAAAAGCCAGTTACTTTTATTTGCAGCTGAATTCAGTCCCACTGATACCAAATGGCTTAAGGAAGAGGGATGAAGAAAATCAAGAACTATGTTTTAAAACGCTAATTTGAGGGGCACTTGGATGGCTGGGTCAGTTAAGCGTCTGACTCTTGGTTTCAGCTCAGGTCATGATCTCATGCATGGTTCATGGGATCAAGCCCGTGTTGGGCTCTGCAGTGATAGTGCGAAGCCTCCTTGGGATTCTCTCTCTCTCTCCCTCTGTCCCTCCCCTGAAAGCATATTTTTTCTGTCTAATACATAAATTTAAAAAATTAACAAACATTTTAATAAGTAAATAAAATGCTAATTTGATATGTCTATTATAGACACCCAAACAGGATGTCAAGCAAAGCAACTGGATATAGAATTCATTTCCTAAAATGGAAACAAAGGTGTAAGATATAAATTTAGGGAACACGGGGCAAGTTAAAGCAATGGGACTGATGAGATTTTTGTAGGGAGAAAAAAGTGTAGGCAGAAAAAAGCATCCAGCATTGAGCCCTGGAGCTCCCGACATTGAAGTTGCAGCACAAGAGAAGTAAGTATCAGGGAATGAGGCTAATAAAGGAGTCCAGCAAAGTAGTATAAGTATTCAGAGACTGTGGTTTCCTATCAGCAAAGAAAATACACCAAGATACAGGAGGTTGTCAACTGTACTGAATGAAGAAGAAACTAATATCTGTAAGACTGGCTAACATGGAGGGCATTTTATCTTTGACAAGAACAGCTGCAATGGGATGGGGTAACAGAGAGAGGTAGATGGAGTGAATGGGAGGGCTTTAGTTTCCTGCAATGTGGAAATACATGAATCTTAGAAAGCTGCTCAACAAAAAACTTAGAAATGCTAGACAAAACATAACAAACACCTTCTTAAATGTATAGTTAAGCTGTAAGAAACTAAGAGGAATTCTAAAGGGCAGAGTATGAAGAAGGATAAAGAGGGGCCTCGTTGCCAGAGGAAGAAGCTGAAACTGTAACTGCAGAGTTGCCCTTGGGTAATTAGCCAATCATTGTTTAATTTTTTATTTCCTCAAACATTAAATAGATAACAAAACCATTTATTAGCTTTGGTAGTATATAGAAACAATTATGATAAAATGAATACTTACAACATCTTTTAAAGTCTTCTTTGTGCCCTCTAATAATACTACCCTTTCCTATCCCTGCTCTGAATTAACCCAGTCCTGAATATTTTATTACCACCTTCACTTTCTTTATAGGTTCATCAGAGTTGTAACCCCAAACAAGTTACTGTTTATTACTTATTCATAACAAGCTTTAATCTATATTTAAACAGATTCACAGTCTTTATATTCTTCTGCAACTTGCTTTCTTGGACTTACTAGTATTTCTCTAGTGTTTGTTGATATTGTTACATGAAGCCATAATTTAATAGCTAATGATAAAAGTAACGTTGCAGAGCTTTGGGAAGAGGTGGTTTTATTAATAAAATTGTAGGCAAAATGGAAAATAAAGATTTAATCCATACTTCACTCACATTACCAAAAGATAAAAACAGTGGGTTCAAGATCTAAATATAAACACCACAATTCTAAAAAATTACACAGGAGAAAATCTTTGTAACATTTGGTATGAATATATTTCCTAAATCAGATGCAAAAATCATTGGTCATAAAGAAAAAGATTGATAAAAAGGAACACATTAAAATGAAAAATTTTTGTTCATCAAAGGACTACTAAAGAGTGAGGCAGTAGAGAAAAGTATTTGCAACATATGTATGCAACAATGAGTTTCTAATGAAAAACATTTAAGGAATTTTTACAAACTAGTAAGAGTCTGGCAGGCCAATGGAAAATTTAGTAATATGTCTTAATAAGAATATAAGAGAAAAGAAAAAAACAAAGGCCCCTGGTGGCTCAGTACGTTAAGCGTCCAACTCATGATTTCAGCTCATGAATTCAGGTCAGGATCTCACAGTTGTTAAACTGAGTCCAGCATCAGGCTCTGCTCTGGATATGGAGCCTGCTTGAGATTCCCTCCCTCCTCTTTTCTCCTCTCCAACTTGTTCTCTCTCTTTTGCTCTCTTGCTCTCTCTAAAAAAAATAAAATAAAATATGACTATAAGAGAGTAACTAAGTGGCCAAAAATTATAGTCAAAGGTCTTGACCTCTTTAGTCATCAAATACAAATTAAAACTTCATGAGTTATACAATAGAATGACTATGTTTTCAGATGACAATTCTAAATATTAAAGAAGATGTGGAGCAACAGAAATTGTTATGTTGGTGGGATAATAAATTAATACAGAGGGGCGCCTGGGTGGCTTAGTCGGTTAAGCGTCCGACTTTCGCTTAGGTCATGATCTCGCGGTTTGTGGGTTCGAGCCCCGCGTCGGGCTCTGTGCTGACTGCCAGCTCAGAGCCTGGAGCCTGTTTCAGTCTGTGACTCCCTCTCTCTCTGACCCTCCCCTGCTCACGCTGTCTCTCTTTCTCTCCTAGAAATAAATAAAACATTTAAAATAAATAAATAAATTAATACAGAAAGTTTGGAATGCTAATAGGCAGTTTCTATTAAAGTTAGGCATACATTTATCCTCATACATGGTGTTTCTATTCTTAGGCACATACCTAGCAAAAATGTATATATGTGTTTACCAAGAAGTATATCCAAGAATGATCAGAGAAGCATTATTCACGTAACTCCAAACTAAAAATAGCCATGAACAGTAAGGTGGATAATTTTTAATATATCCCTATATCTAATACTTTACAATGGAAACTGTTGTAAAATCAAACAAAATGAATGAATTTCACAAATAAAATGTTGGACAAAAACACAAGAAGTCAAAAGAGTAGTTACCTTTGGGAAGAAGGCAAGGCTAATACTGGGAAAAAAACAAAACAAAACATGAGGGGTGTTTCTGAATGCTGGTGATGTTTGAATCTGAGTGACTTTTACATGGAGTGTCTTATTTATTTCTTCAATCGTAGCAACTTATATAGGATCCGATATTATAGGTGTTTATTAAGTAAGTTTGTTGAATAAATTTTGTTGAATTTAAGGTGAGAAGTAGAAGCCTTCTCAATGAGGTCACAGCTGTATTATTAGTTGTAGTATTTCAGTACTCCATATTTCCCTTTACTGAAACCAAGAAACCTGAAGTGGTAGGATTGTGCTTCACATACCTTTCTTAAAGCAAGAAAATATTTGTCAACCATATATATTTTTCAATATGTAAATAGTTAAATTGGTAAGCTTAGTTTCTGGGAATATTCTTATTCAGATTATTTTTTCTTTTTTTCCTGACAATTCCAGATAGAGGTAGTAGAAGTGATAACATGTGCATTTGGTTACTAAATTGGTTTCTCGAGGGGATAACCAAGAATTAAATAATTTTCACTGAATTTCAGGAATGGAGTATTAAAGTTAACTCTGGAAATTTTAGAAGGTGCCAGGAAAGAAAAATAGGGAAGCTTGAATGTGTCCCTAAAATAATAACGCCTCCAACTTCACAATAATGGGGTGGAAAGAATAAATTAAAATGCTTAGTAACTGTTACAACATAACAAATTAAAGTATTTCCTTCTTCTAAATTGTCTCAGAAAAACAAACACAAAAGTAAGCACTTCCCTAAGAACTACCAACTCATAAAAATTCAGAATATTCAAATTTGTGAAATAGGAAAGCCAGTAAGTTTTTCACATGAAAAAAGTTTTCTAATAATCTTTTGTCTCTATAGGAAAGGAAGACTAAGTTCAAAGGGAAGGGCAAGAAACAAGTTTGCATTTTTATGCTCTTTTCCTGTAATTAAATTTCAGGGTTTCTACTTGTAGGTAAAGAGTGGATTCCTTTCTATAGAATAGCATTGAGAGAAAAGGAAGAACTCCAGGTATACTTTGGCATAGACTCAGTTTGTAATTGTAATTGTAAATATTCAAATATATATTGTTAATAGATAAATGCCTGAGATTTAATTAAAAAACAAAAACAAAAACAAAAAAAACCTAATGCACCATAGCTATAGCCCATTCTTCCAGCCTCTGGGAGCCACCTCCATGAGAGTGCTCCTATTCAGAGGAACCAGGAGAGAGAGAGTGTAAATGATGTATGTTAGAGCATCAATTAAACTCATTTAAAAATATATTGTCATTTATTACCATTAGTATCACAAAATGCAGCCTATAAGAGGCAGCTAAGCCTCACAGCTCAGACTACATTTTCTAGAGGCAGAGTTTGAATCCTGCCATGGGGTGCTAAGGTTAAACATTATTGCTGCATGTGCCTGTGAGGATATTTCTGGATGAGATTAGCATTGGCATTGGTTGACTCATTAGACTGTCTTTCTCAATGTGTGTGGGCATCATCCAATCCACTGAGGGCCTGAATAGAATGAAAGACTGAAGGAGGAAAGATTTGTCCCTATTCTCCTGCCTCACTGCTTTAGCTGAGCCAGGGGATCTCATCTTTTCCTGCCCTCAGACTGGGATTTATACCACCCGCTCCCTTGTATCTCAGGCCTTTGGACTCCAACCGAATCACACCACTGACTCCTCTGGGACTCTAGCTTGTAGACAGCACATTATAGGACTTCTCAGACTCCATAATCACCTGATCTAGTTTTTCATAATATACATACCATGAAACACAACCAATAGGAGGTATATGTCTGGAGGAGTCTAACTAATACAGGGGTTAATCAGTTAATATATGTAAAAAAAAGGTGCTTAGTACCTAGCTTTTAGAAAGTCCTTAATACATATTAATTACCATCATTATTATTTTTATTACCATTACTGTGTAATCCAGATAGTAGGACAAACTCAAAAACAGAATAATTGCTCTAAGATAGGACAAACAAGTCATGACTAAAAGGAGTCAAGAAATCAAAACATATCCTGGAAACTAGGGCTGCTGTGGGGGTTGAGTGTGAAAGATTCAGTATCCAAAAAGGCTTTTTCCATTACTCCCTGGTCTTTAAGGCAGATATTCTACTAGCATGGAAGCAATTTCAACTCTTTCTTGTTCACAGAGAGTGGAAAAAGAAATGGGAAACCTCAGTCTTAAAAGATTCTATCCGATACCCATGTGAAAAGAGACAAGTAAATTGTAAGGCTGGAGGTAATGCCTTGAGGTCACGTGGTCTGAAAGCTGCACAGGTGATGAAGAGTGGGAAATGAGACACAGGTGAGACCAGTGGAGGGAAACTGGGGCACGTATTCAGAGTCTGACATTGCTCTAACAACTTTAACAAGTTTTAACCTTTTTGCCAAACTTAGACCATCTCTTCTGCATACCCTTCCATCCCCTGCCCAGGTGATGGCAGATGCCTCAAGCCTTTCATTGGTAGCAATGGGGTTAAGATCCAACTTCAAGAACTATCTGCTCGAGTTTCTGACTCTTCTTTGCAATTTTGCCAAAGACTTCAGGTTAAAGACTTGTGGTAGGAAAAAAAAAATGCCTCATTAGGAGGGAACTGCAAAGTGTCTAGGCTTAATGAAGTTTGACTTTCATTAAAGGTAGTGGCAAATAGTGGGAATTTGGACAATCTGTTTTCTAGCATTTGGGACACAATACTCGCCTAAGTTATGCATTACTGAGAAGGTGCAATTAGTGGAGGGTGAAGGGCAGATGTGAAGGTAGAGCCCTGACTCTGGCCCAGCATCTGTTAAAGGTCTCCCTTTTTGGCTCAAATTGTCAGAACATCTTGTGAATATTTAAAAGGAAACCTTTTTTTTTTTTTTTTTTAAATACAGATTCAAATAAACAACGTTATTGTAGAGCAGTGAACTCTTGTTTGCCAGTATCCCTTACCTTTACCCCTGTTCCCCATACACTCCAGGTGCATTGGTATGCATTTGCTTGTGCTACAGTTTTTAGAGTGTGAGTGTGTGTATCTTCAGTTCTTCTGCTGTATATGGCAGAGAGAGAGATGGCATGAGGTTATTAAATGTGCCTTTATCTCTTTTAAAAAAAATTGTAAATAATATCAATTCTCTAAGCTTCTTGTCCCCTTTTCTATTTGTTTTGACACAGAATTTGTTTTATCAAATGAAACAGTTGTGGTGAGACTGTCAAAATATATGGATAGACCGTTGACAAAGAGCCTTGAAAAAACAACTATGTGTTCATCACGTGGGAGTGCATTAGCACAAACAGCTCTCTATCAAATCATTGTGCAAGTATTTTTTTTTAAGTTTTATTTTTTTTATTTTTTTTTACAAATAGTTTATTGTCAAATTAGTTTCCACATAACACTCAGTGCTCATCCCCAAAGTGCCCTCCTCCATGCCCATCCCCCCCTCCCCCCCACATCCATCAGTCCTCAGTTTTTGTCAGCATTCAAG